>NW_015393352.1:0-2083 GCF_001527695.2 Protobothrops mucrosquamatus | reverse complement strand
TTAGGCATGAAAGCTGGCTGAGTGACTTTGAGCCAATCACCAGGAGCCAGTGAGTTCTAGTTCCACCTTCAGGCATGAATGCTAGCTGGGTGACTTTGGCCCAATCCCCAGGAGTGAGTTCTAGTCCTGCCTTAGGCATGAAAGCTGGCTGGGTGACTTTGGCCCAATCACCAGGAGACGGTGAGTTCTAGTCCTACTTCAGCATCAAAGCCAGCTGAGTAACTCCGGGCCAGTGCCTGTCTTTCAGCCTAACCCATCACACAGAGCTGTTGTTGTCGTGCGGAAAATAAAGAGGAAGATGTGTTGTATCCGTTCGCCACATTCAGCTACTTGCCAAATAACCAAGGCGGGAAATAAATAAGTTAATTTTAAAAATAATTAACAAGATGACTTCCGCTCCCCCCCCCCCCAAGGCTCATGAGCTTTTTCCAGGCACTCCCAGCAAAGTGACCTTTTGCCTTTTTTGCTTCCTAATCTTTTTTATTAGTAGCGATGGCAATCCTGCCCCCCCATTCTCCCCCACACTCCCCCCCCCGCAACTCCTCTTCCACTTAGGTTTCCCTGCATTTACTCAACAGCTGTCACCCCGTGGTAAATTCTACAGTTGCCTAGTAACTACCAGGTAAGGAAGCCAGCGAACCTGTCTTGGCAGGCTGCATGCTTAATGGCCAAGGACAAAGGGGAGGTTTGCTGGCCGTGGTGGTTTATTAGTGGTCCTTCGCCCACGGAAACGCAGATGCCCCCCCTCTCAAACAGGTGTCTAAGCCGACAGCTGTGCGAAGGGGAGATGGTTGATCGGTGAGTTTTGCCTCGTTTTTCTCAACTATGCCTTAAAGCAGGGTTCCCCAATCTCTAGGCTGGGTCCCACGAGTGGGCTGTGGGCTATTTGCAACCGGGGCGGGAAACGGCGTGCGCTCACACGCACCCCCACTTGTATGAGCAGCGGGCGAGCGTGTGCATGTGCGCTCCATTGGGGTGAGCGGCAGGCCTGTGTGTGCACACAGTGTGTGCAAATGGAGCTGTGCGTTTGTGCGTGCTTGCCGGCCACTCATGTGGAACCATCCCTTCTTTCCCCTTCCCCCTGCCGGCCCACAAGTTTGGGGGAACTGTGCCTTAAACCCGGGGTCCCCAACCTCTGATCCGTGGACCGGTATAGGGCCATGGCATGCCAGCAACCGGTCCGCACAAACAAGCAAAGCCCCATCCGTGGGATGCAAGCAGCACACAAAACCACGCGCCCTCCGATCCATGGAAAAACCTCTCTCCAAGGAACCAGTCCCTGGTGCCCAAAAGGATGGGGAGCTCTGCCTTAAACCACAAAGGTATAGAAACAATTCGGACTCCCAGCTACGCTGAGTAGGCCTTCTCATTACTTGCCCCATGAATCCATACTGAACGCTAAACCAAAAATGCATTTCAGCAGTGTAGAGAAGAACAGACTTCCCATTTTGGCATGTCCAAAAGCCGTAACCCAATACAAGGAATCTAAACGTGATAGATTCTCGCCGATAGGAAAGGAGGAAAGGTGTAAATGACACAGACCCCTCAAACCAAATACTGTCTTTATCTTTTATCTCCAAGATGGTCAAGGAGGTCTGGAAACAAACCAACAAACCCAGTACCAAACGTGGATGACTTACCAAAAAGCCGCAACGGGGATTCGCTCGGTTTAGGCTGATGGCATTAGATCAGAAACACCTGGATTCTCTCTTCTAAAAGAAGCATTTGCTCCAATGTTTTCTGTGTCGCTGCAGGTGGTCTGGATGGCAACTCATTTCCAACCTGAAAAGGGACAGAAAGAGAAAGATGGTGACTTGTTCTCTTTTGGGGACAATTTTGGCAATGGTCCGCCATTTTCTTTTTAAGGACGAAAACAATAAGAACGGAGAAGAAGAAGAAGAAGAAGAAGAAGAAGAAGAAGAAGAAGAAGAAGAAGAAGAAGAAGAAGAAGAAGAAGAAGAAGAAGAAGAAGAAGAAGAAGAAGAAGAAGAAGAAGAAGAAGAAGAAGAAGAAGAAGAAGAAGAAGAAGAAGAAGAAGAAGAAGAAGAAGAAGAAGAAGAAGAAGAAGAAGAAGAAGAAGAAG
>NW_015393351.1:0-14770 GCF_001527695.2 Protobothrops mucrosquamatus | reverse complement strand
TGAAAGGTCACAGTGCTTGGATCTGCACATATACTATGCTGATACATTACAGCATCCTAGGTTCTTGGGAGGAACATGATGTGTGTGAAAGCCAACACCAGCTAAAGAACTGGCAACTGTGAGTTCACATTCTCATGTACATAATAATGAAGATTCTTCATCTCTAAATCCAGAGAGCACACCATTCAAAAGTAAGTGTTTCTGTCAGATACTTTTTAATGGGGTTTGATCTATAAGCACCTGGAAGGAATTCCTTGCCCTGAACTTCCATGGGGTCAAACAGAGTGTATATTGAACCTGATTCATGACTTACTTACTTTGGAATAGTTTCAGAAGACAAAGAAAGCACTCCCTGAAAAAAAGATTTGAAATAAACAGGCAGGTATGTGCCAAAATGAAGCAACAGGGGCTGTTGCCATAGTTTTGTCATCTATTTTAGCAGTATTACATCTTCCTGACCAAAATTTTATGTCTCAAGCATCCAGCTGACAGTTAGAAATCTATTAGCTGCAGTTTTCCACTTAACATCAAAGAGTAGGGAAGTGGAGATTCTGCCTGTCACATCATCATTAAAATCAAGGAATCCAGCTGGGAAAATAAATATAGGATCCTTAGTTGTGCCCCCAACCTTCAATTAAGATGACTCTTCCTTGCAGCAGGACTAAGAAATCTGCTTCAAACAGCACCCCAAGGCTTTGACAAATGAAGCTTTAGCATCCAGCAATGAATGTGAAAAACTGAACCAAACTAGGGAGAAGGCAAGACATATCAAAAAGTTAATGACCTTCCATCTCCTTTATCCACAAATACACAGAGAGATAGCTAGTCCCATCCTCCTATCCTTCTTGCCAGTCTGGGGCAATCGTATAATATTGATTCTAAGATGTGTCAAGCCTAACAGAGATTATAAAATACAGCACGAAAAGACAGGACAAGACAAGAGCTCCCATCTTTAACTAACAAGCTTTCCCTATTCATATAAAGGGAATCACACTCTATATTTGGGAAAAAATTGTTGAAAGTATCCTCCGCTACAACAGGTTAAGAGCCGATCGGTTATGGTTTATAGGGGAGTCAATAATGAATTTTGAAAGCAAATCCATTCGTAATGCATAGATGTGGGAGAGAGAGAAATGCCCTTTTAGATTTCTGGAAGGAAACCAAAACTAGGATCAAGAGAAGATGCTTTTCATTTACAGAAAGCTCCATTTAATATAAAACAGGAAGGCTCCAACAGGAGGGGTTAGACTTACAAAATAGACGAGTGAGGTGCGGAGGAAGGCATGTTATTTTACAAGGCACCGGCTGAAGGGATTCTCTTTATGAGCCAGCAGTGTGCTGCAGCTGCCAAAAAGCCCAACCCAGTGCTAGGCTGCATTAACAGAGGGATAGAATCAAGATCACATGAAGTGTTAATACCACTTTACAATGCCTTCGTAAGGCCACACTTGGAATACTGCATCCAGTTTTGGTCACCACGATGTAAAAAAGATGTTGAGACTCTAGAAAGAGTACAGAGAAAAGCAACAAAGATGATTAGGGGACTGGAGGCTAAAATATATAAGGAAAGGTTGCTGGAATTGGGTATGTCTAGTTTAACAAAGAGAAGGACGAGGGAGGACATGATAGCAGTGTTCCAATATCTTAGGGGCTGCCACAAAGAAGAGGGAGTCAAGCTAGGCAGGACAAGAAGCAATGGATGGCAACTAATCAAGGAGAGAAACAACCTAGAACTAAGGAGAAACTTCCTGACAGTTAGAACAATTAACCAGTGGAACAATCTGCCTCCAGAAGCGGCGAATCCTCCAACATTGGAAGTTTTTAAGAAGAAACTGGACAGCCATTTGTCCGAAATGGTATAGGGTTTCCTGCCTGAGCAGGGGGTTGGACTAGATGACCTCCAGGGTCCCTTCCAACTTTATTATTATTATTATTATTATTATTATTATTGTTGTTGTTGTTGTTGTTGTTGTTGTTGTTGTTGTTGTTGTTGTTGTTTTTGTTACCAGACCACTAAAATCAAGTTGGATAAATATTAGTTCAAAGCTCAATTAGGAATAATTACAGAACTAAACCGAAACATTCCTCTGCATTTGGTTTTCTTATCGTTTTGTAATTCTTCTAGGGAGGAGGGGTTCTGGACTTTCCTGAGTTATGGAGTGCCAGGATAGGAAAAGTACTGATGTTTTTGAATGAACACTCCTGTGAATTCTGTGAACAGCCAAGAAAACAAAACAATGGATCATCGAACAAATCAGAGTTCTCATCTGAGGCACAAATGACCAAACTCAAAATTATTCTTCTTTGGACACATTATGCAAAGACACAGCTCCCTATAGAAGGCTCTAATTTTGGAAAAGGTGGAAGCAAAGAAAGGAAGATGATGACCAGCTGCAAAGTGAATGGGCTCAGTTACAGTGGTAATGACTGCACCGTTGGAAGAGCTGGAAAAACTGGTTAGGGACAGATTCTCATGGAGAAAATTTATTTAGAGCCATGGTGGTGCAATGGTTAGAATGCAGTATTGCAGGCTAATTCTGCTGACTGCCAGCAGTTCGATTCTGACTGGCTCAAGGTTGACTCAGCCTTCCATCCTTCCGAGGTTGGTAAAATGAGAACTCAGATTGTTGGGGGCAAAGTGCTGACTCTGTAAACTGCTTAGGGAGGGCTGTAAAGTACTGTGAAGCGGCATATAAGTCTAAGTGCTATTGCTATTTATGTGGTCACTAGGAGTCAAAACGAAGCACATAATCAAAGACATGTGTCAGATTGTCCACAGCCTTCCTGGCTTCCAATGAATTCACAAATGAAAGTTTCACACTGGAATTCAGCTCTCAAAGCTTCCTTTGATCAACAAGGAGTAGCCGTAAAATAGACTGCATAGTCATGGACAAATATGTAACAGGAAAAAAATAACACCACACCAGCACTTTTAGTACATTGCAACAATAAGGAAAACTCCAAAACCTCACAGAATGAGCAGGAAAAGAGAGCTCCCTTTTGCAGAGAAAAGAATATTTTTCTGTCAGATAGATGTTGGCGCTGTACTAATAGCTAATCTGGATTAATAGTTGGAGCCATTAATAAGGGAAAAGCCCCAGGACATTTATGACTTTTTATATCATGATTTCCCAATGAGTTCAGGATAGCTGTAAACTTTGGAATGACCTTGGACAACCCTACTAAGTAGCAGAAAGAAATATGACTTAGAAGGCTTTTTTTTTTCTTCCTAGCATTTTCCTGCAAGACCAGGGTCTTTTTTTAAAATCAATCGAATGTTGATCCATTGGTTGTGACAGAAATTGACCAATTGCTTTATTGCCTGAGCTTGACGCTATGGACTGAGTGACTGGCCCAAAGTCACTCTGTTAGCTTTTATGTCTAAAGTCAGGACTAGAACTCACAATCTCCTGGCTTCTAGGCTGGTGCCTTAACCACTAGACTAAACCAGCTCTCTCAATTTAGACAGCAAAACCTACAGACAAATAAAGCAAAACTGATGTCTGAATGTAGCAAGTCATTTTACAGGACTGTTCTTAGACCCAATAGGGAATAAGTAAACATCTTATTAGAGTATGCAAAAGCTTATAAAGTGATTGCAGAAGTGTAGTTAGAACAAACCAAGGAACATCAGAAACCTTCACAGTAACATCTGGAGTAAAACAGGGATGGGTATTATCACCACTATTGTTTATCACATTGACAGCATAAGCAAAGAAGCCAAACCCAAGAATGGAAATAATATCAACAAACTATTCTTTGCAGATGATCAGGCATTTGCAGCAAGTACACCTAAGAAACTGCAATAACATCTTATAGTCATGAACCAAGAATGCAAGACAAATAATATGAAAATCAGCAAAGAGAAAACAAAAGTAATGGCAATTGGAAGGAAATGCATACCTTAAACACAGTAATAGAGGGAACAAGCATGAAACAAGTATCAAAGTTTAAATATCTTGGAACAACATTCACCGAGGATGGTAAAATGGACAAAGAGATTAACATACGATGCAATAAGGCAAACCAAGTATTGGGACATCTAGCTCTATTCCTACAACATAAGGCAGTACTGATCAGCACAAAGAAACATCTCATACAAAGCATATTCATCCCCACACTGTTACCAGTGCTTAACATGGACACTTACAATAGCAATAGCAATAGCCCTTAGACTTATATACCGCTTCATAGTGCTTTACAGCCCTCTCTAAGCAGTTTACAGAGTCAGCATATTGCCCCCAACAATCTAGGTCCTCATTTTACTGACCTCAGAAGGATGGAAGGCTGAGTCAACCTTGAGCCGGTGAGGATCGAACTTCTGGCAATGGGCAGAATTAGCCTGCAATACTGCATTCTAACCACTTCACCACCTCAGCTCAATAAAACAATAAAATATAAATGAAAGTTAGTCACCAGGGAAATGAGATGTTCAAGAAAAGCTCCTGGAGTGACCAGAAAAGATAAAATCAGAAATGAGACCATAAGAGAAAAAATTGGCATGGAACCAATCCTAAACTGCAAATAAAAGCAGAAAGGTGAGTGGTTTGCTCCCCTGGAGAGACTGTCTTGGGATTCCATACCATACAAGGCATATAAAAAAAGAGGAGAAGGTCAAAGAACACGAAGCAGACCCAGATGATGATGGACAGACAACATCAAAGAAACACTACAATAACATCAATTAACAATGGTTGAGGCAGCCAGAAGAATAAGAACCTGAACTTTGTATCTCCCTCAACATCTGAAGTGATAAAAGAGGACATAAAGAAGTTCTTAGAGTGAAGGAATTTGGTCTTGTTTCCATTTCAGATAGCTACATATGCTGGGCCAGTACTGGAAAATATTAGGTTGAGGTACGTGCCCCAGTCCGACCAACAAGGTTGACAGCTGTCCTTAAAATAAAAATGAATCTATCTGTCTATTCATTCACTGTTTTCCAACTTTAGCTGTGGACTTTACTTCCCAGAATTCTCAACATTGGCCATGTTAGGGAATTTTAGGCCTTGAAATCCACACATTTGGCACTGGTTCCAGTTGGGAAACACTGTTCTACATAGTCACTAGTGCTGTTCTCAAACCTCACCATTGTACAAGTTTTGTTGACAACAAAATATTTTTCCTTCCCTATTGTATTGAGATTATTTGCCAGTGAAAGAAATCTAGAGCATTTCATTGAACTGAAGTAGACAATGAAGGATTTATGAATCCCTATCCTAAGGCATTGTGCATTGAGTATTTTTATGTATTTTTCATTCTTACAAGATAGCCAAAAGATATATTACACAATATTAGAAGGATAAATTGACCCCAATTTATAGCAATGGTTAACTGATTAGGCCTATGTGAAGCATCTTTGTGAAACATCTTTGACTTGTCTCAAAAACTTGACTTGCCTCCTTTTAAGTCTATTCCAGCCCCTGCAAAAAAAAAAAGCATTAATTTTTATACTGGTCTTTTGGCTTTTGCAAGATCCAGAGGAGGCCATAGGCTCATCCACACTTTCTGCTTGCCCCATTACCAGTACAAAACGTCCACCACTTCTAATGGTAGGAACAGCCAGCACTGTCTTCCACCCACTCTAAGCCAAAAAACAAATTCTCTTCCAGTGTTTTCCTGCTCCAATTCAAAAACTAGTTTTGTCTTCAGCTGAGCTGTCTTCAACTCTTAAGAGCAATTAGCCTAGTGTACTTCATTCTGATTTAGGCACAGCCTCTTCTCTGATTGACTAGTATGCTTATTATGCCCCTCCTGCAAAGGTTGGTTGCTCTCCTGGAGAGCCATTTCATCCACGGGTCAGTCACTTCCATAATCTTTCCCCAATGAGCCAATGGTGTCCCATTAAGACCAAGGATTCCAATATGGCTGCTCTGTTTTTCCTTTGCTTTTCTGTAAGGACCACTGGTAATGGAAGGGTCTTTCTTTATTCCACTCTAGTTTCCAAAATGTCCTCATCAGCTTCTGCAGGTGTTAATTTAAATTACTTCATTGGATTTGTATGGCTGCAAGTCTGTCTGCATTGTGGACCAACTTCCAATGGTCTTCAGGAGTAGCCCTATATGGAATGTATTACAATAATCCATGTGTGATGTGATAAAAGCACAAATGATTGCCCCAAGGGCCTCCTGGTCCAGAAAAGGACATAATTAATGCCCAGGTTATGCTCCATGTGTGCCCATAGCTATTCGTGGGAAATATATAGGACTATTCAGAACTGAGGGTGAAGCTCGGAGAACGAACCGTCACCCTCACCCTACACCTGAGCTACCAGATATCCGCCACTATTGCAAAACTATTCAGAACTCTCATATGGTCCCTACCTGCAGTTTTTGGCATGATGTCTCCCTGGGACATGGAATGAAGTCCATAGCATCTTCTCATGACTTACTATTGCAGTGTTTAGGCTCACAATTATGGTAGAGCTGCTCCTGGATGTTCTGGGCAAATATTGATTATTGCAAAGGAAACTATCATTCTGCTCCTTACTCTGGCCCACAGATTCAAGTGGGGGAAAGACAGAGCTTCTGAGGGAGTGTCTAAGTGTGGTGGTGGTGCTATAGCTGAACAGTCTGAAGGGATGTGCATGCCAGTCCATGATGATACTTTGGCCTCCAGACTTTTCTGCATTGTTGATGTGGATGCTTTCAAAGAGGCCATTGGCTTGAATATGCAGCATTGGTGTGGTCTTGGAAGGTGGACATACCTATCATCATGTGAGGGGAATGAAGCATGATAGCCACCACTAATAGAATGGCAGCTGCAGACCATGCTGCCTATCAAAAACATATGCCATGGCTGAACTGATGGATTCGGACTGATGTTTCTGGATGCAGTTGATCCCGTGCTGTCAGGTAACAAACACTGAACCACTTTGTGGGAAAATTTTCTTCTCCTCAATAAACGTGAGCATGTATCACATTTATATGTGCATAGATGCAGAGGCACTTGCCAGAAGCCTTAGCTCAAATACGGTAGGCCAAGGAAAACTAATCATCATCAATTAAATACTGATTAAAATTATCTGCTTATAAAATAAAGAACCCCCATTTAAAATTAACAACCCCCAATTTGCATATACTAATTCTTCTCTCTGCCTCCTACAAACCATCCACTCACAGTCATATATCAACCCCTCCCCCCCAAATCTTTCATCAGGACCAGCAAAAAAATGAAGACAAAAAAAAATAGGACTAGTGTGAAGCAAGACAAAGAAATAGCAAAGAAGGGAAAGGGATAGGGAAAGGGAAAGGAACATCTGGAAGCAGGATGAAGTAAAGGAAAGATATAAAACTGCAGAGGGAAAGAAAAACAAGAGAGAGATAGTTAAATTCACTAGGAAACACCCCTTTCAGAAGGTTAGGATTCATCTTCAAATGCATCCAATTGGGCAACAACAGATTTGCAACCCTATGTATTATCCAGTCTTTCATACTTAGAAACAATGGAGTCCAAGTGTGGGTGGACATGTGAAAAACTCTTCTTCCTATCTGGTATGGTAGATAGTTTGCCTAATTGTAATTCCCATATTTGTGTGACCACCTCTGATTCTTTCTGCCTTGTCCCACTTCATCAGACAAGGCAGGCATGCCCAATGTCCTGTCTATTAAACAATGATATTTAGGAGGGAATCAGGAAATATGGCTGTGCTCTGGGCTATCCTGTCCCCTGAGATTCTTTCACTCCAACATTTTGTAGGACTTTGAAGACCAGAATGTTGCTGAGGCATGGATCTGGACCTTCAGTGTATCTGTGGATGTGATTCTATACCTTTTTGTGGTTTGTGTTTAGTTTCTTCTTGGGCACCATTATTCTATTGCCAGTATTCACTGTTGTTCCTTTCATTGTTTTTTATTTGGGCTTTTCATCCTATATTAGCAACCAGAATTGCTAGTCCAAGAATGGACTAGTCATAAAAATCAATAAATACATAAACAATGCTTTATTTTTTTTTTGCTTGTGACATTAGTATTAATGCCAAAGTCTTTCTCCTTCTCTTTCTCTTGCTATCTCACAGGGTAAGCCACCTAAAGAGGAAAGTGAAGCAATTATGACAGACCAACTTGGCCACAATTTCAATAAGCAGTTTGCTGAACAGCACTACTTTGAATCTGCAAGAACCCTTGTGTCACCCCCAGCAGCCATTTTGTTCAGGCCTATTCAGAAGCTGGGTTGAGACTCTTTCATTCCATCCTGGATGACAAAAGGTAAATTTGGTTCATATAACTGACCTTTACATTATTTGTGTTTCAAAGGCAATTTTGTTTTACTGGCAGCCGGTGAATTATTCCTTCGGCATCCCGAATGAGGAGCTTCCCAGATGGTTTATGGGCTTTACTTGGAATCACCTCCCTTGTTAAATCACAAGCCTGAAAGAAGCAGAATTAAAATGTCAAGATAACATTACTTTACAAGGGGCCTTAAAGATAAAAGAACCAGATAAGTTTGACCCTCTTTGGATCAGAGGAGCCCCTGCCTTAAAATGAGAGTAACTTGCTGGAAAGAAAGACATTTTTTGGTCTGGTTTAGCATTTGGGTACTTCCCTTCTTTTCCTCAGTTATATCATAGCTGGCTCAAATCTCAGATGCCAACTCTGTTTATGAATGGAAATCATATCTAGTTCTATTTGTTTAAGTCATATATATCCTCATAAATAGGATAAGGAAAAATATGATTTTTTAAAGACAAAAATGCAAGTATTGAAGAAAGAATGTGAGACAAAGAGCTCTGGATCCTTAACTCTTACAAACCTGGATGTGATTTCCTATGTGTTCTGAATTAAGATACTGAATTAGGACTGCCCCTCCCCCCCACACACAAATGCACACATTACTCATTTTATAAAGTTGTCTTTTGCACTTTCAGAGTATACAATACAGTCCTTTCTGTCATGAGAATAGAAATTTGTTGAATTCAGCCAGTGCAGCCAGGTGAAATACCATTCGCTATGTTTTTTTCACAAGAGCTTGTTCAGATTTGCAAATGTGTTCATATGTAGGATGGAGAGAATTTAACAGAGAACAAAACAGGGAAATCTTGTGGGGGGAAAAGCAAAGTTGAGGAGCCTCCCTAATATATTTGGGATTGTGATGGTGGCAGATAGACACCATGAGAAGGCTGGATAGATGTAAATTTTCCCAGTAATTTTGGTGAGAGCTTCTTCAAACATATAACTTTGTTCATTGAATCTGCCAGGGGAAATTCTCCTGCCTCCATCACAATGACAAAGCATATCCACTGAAGTCATCTCAGTTCATTCAATTTGTCACAGTGGTGGATATATAATCAGTAATTCATAATTCATACGGCATTTACATGCTACCTACTGGGATTTTTTTTCTCTTGTAAAAAAAAATAGAAGAACAAAAACTGAAAATTTACAAAGAGGCAGTAATTTGGAAACTTTAATGATAGAAAGGCAGCAGAATTTAAAGAAAAGCATGAGCATATAGAGGAGGGAGGGGGGGAAAAGGAAGCCATCAGATCAGGACACCAGCTACCAAAGATAAGTGATGACATAGAAACAATCCTTCAAGATCAAACAAGGAGCAGAAAATGGTAACCAGAGATAAGTTAACACTTGCTGTCATGAACCAAGTTATGTTTGATCCAACAACCTAACAAGTCAACAAAAGGCTGAGGTGACATGGAAATGAAAGTTTGACAGCTGCTGCTGGCTAAAAATTAAAAGGAAGATATAAGGCAGGGGTGTCAAACTGCTGGCCCATGGGCTGGTTGCATCATATGGAGGCCGTGCCCACCCCAGCTCTGGCAATGCAAAGAAATTTGCAATACATCCCAACACGTCATGTGACGTGGCAAATTTGACACCCGTGATATAAGGGATCCCATTCTGAGGATCTTCATCATTTATGTACATTACCACTGGATTGTGGCATCTTTGTCTCCTTCAGTA
This sequence comes from Protobothrops mucrosquamatus, assembly GCF_001527695.2. Taxonomy (NCBI): domain Eukaryota; kingdom Metazoa; phylum Chordata; class Lepidosauria; order Squamata; family Viperidae; genus Protobothrops; species Protobothrops mucrosquamatus. Next base: position 4,856 of record NW_015393351.1, on the reverse strand, counting down.
CTCCATATAAGCTTAAGACAATTCATAGTAGGGAAAGTTGTAAGTATGAGAACACATAGCTGAGTGCATGGGATGCCTGAATCATAAAAATAAAGCTTTTGTAAGTTCAAAGAAAGAGCCACAGTAATGGTTAAGGTGCCAGAGTAGAAACCAGGAGCCAGGGTAGAAACCAGGAGCCCATGAGTTCTATTTCCATCTCGGGCACAAAACCAGTTGGGCAACCTTGGGCCAGTCCCTGTCAGTCTTAGGAAGGGAGGCAAGGGTAAACCACTTCTGAAATCTTGTCAAGAAAACTGCAGAGATTTGTCCAGGCAGTTGCCAGAAGTCAACACTGACTTGAAACCACCAAAAAAAAGAAAAGGATTTAACAGATTATGGGCTGTATGTTACTGCATATAATCCTAAACTCCTGTATCTCTGTTGAAAGTGTATGAGTGTACATACTAATAAATTATGCCCCTACATGCTATTAAGCCTCAGCCATCTCTGTCTATTTCCAGGTAGATAGTAAATCAGAAGGCAAGCGGCCTGGATGTGTGTTTCAGTAGGGAATATGAAAAAGGAAAAACTAGTAAATTTGAAATAAAGTCTATGTAGAGATGAATGTACCAATGAAGGGGGATATTTGTAGCTCAGGGTTGAAATGAGGGGTCCTTGGTGCTCTCTGAGCTTGTTTGTTTTCTTGCAGATGTTTCATTACCCAAACTAAGTAACATCATCTGTGCTAGTGAATGTTGCCATTTTCAGGATCCTTTATTGTCAAATAAAAGTGTAGTGTTGTATGTAAAGATCACATTGGAATACATGTCTTAGAATTCTGAAATGTGCTACTGACTTTAGATTTCAGGAAAAAAAAGTTTATGAACACTCAATAAATATTCTCCAAACCTGGCCTACCACTGGAAAAAATATTCTAAAACTTTATCCTTGTGGGGGGTTACTGTAGCACAGACATGTCCAAAGTCCGGCCCGCGGGCCATTTGCAGCCCGCGTTCCGGTTTAATACGGCCCTCTAACAGCCCTCCCTGCTATGTGTAAATGCGGCCCTCCCACGGCCCTCCCTATCAGAAAGTTTATTGTGTCTGCCGCGCTTACTCCTCCTCCCTGCCGGGCGGGGTCTCCCTCAACCAACAGGCAGCGGCTGATCTTGTTTTGCGTCCCTCGAGAGACTCTGCTTGGACTGCGCCGCGGGGACAGCCTGATTTTCGGCCAGGCATCCGCCTCGCCGGTCCAAGAACGAGAGCCTGGTGGCTGCTCTTTCCACAACTCTTTCCGAAGGCTTCCCCGCCCCTGCCCCTTCTAGGTAGGGAGAGGAGAGGCTCAGGCTGCGGTCATATTTTTGCTCTCCTCTGGCAAAGCAATCCTCAAGTTGCTGTTTGGTGAGAAAACTTCCCCGTCTTTCCTCAACCTGGTGCCCTCTGGGCGAGCTGGGAATATAATTCTCCAGTATTGTTCTGGAAGATGGGATCCTTAAGGTATCTTGTACAGGTCAGAGTTGTCCCCTCCCCCTCTGTTCTTAAATTTAATCACGGTTTAAGCAAGTAAACTACATTTCTGGATCCTCCCGACAGAGTTATAAACCAATCCCAAGGGCTGCGTTCATATAGGCCCGCACTTCAGTTTGGTCGGCCAGCGGGGGGTGGGAAAGGGCTCCTTGCGAGGGAAGCGGCTGCCAAAGCCGGGGGCGGCGAAGGGGGGGAGGGGCGGCAGAACAAAGCCCGGCTGGCCCAGAGATTTCCGAGGAAGACGGGCAGATGGCGAGGCAGAAGCGGGCCGCTCGCCCGCCGCAGCTCAGACATGCCTGCTACACATTCCTTCCTGCAACTACTCCTCATTCCTTCGTTGGTGTGTGCCAGCCCTGGAGAGCCTGCTCGCAGTCAGGCGCACAGCTGGTTTGGCTGGCACGCAAGGCCGGGGAGGGGGGGAAACCACCGCACCTCTGCCACCCGCCCCCACTGTCTGGGCAGCCAGCTCCCCTCTGGGATGGGACCCGGGCAGCAGCGGGCCAGGGCCTCCGCAGCGCTGGGGGGCTTTTAAGAGGGAGGGGTGGTAGGGGCATCGCTCCCGGGCTGCTCCCTGGCAGCCGAGCCGCCCACGTGTCTCCCCGGGCCAGTCCATGGTGCCCCGGGCGCCTTCTGCTGCCTCCTGCCCCCCCACACGCTTGGCCTTCCCAGGACCTCCGCCCATTTTCCCACGCCCGCGCCTCGTTTCCTGCCGCCCAGCTCGCCCTCCTGCAGGATTTGGCGCTGGAAAGGCCGGCCGGCAGCCGGGGAGGCTGAGCAGCCCCGGTGAGGGAGCCGCTCCCACCCCGTGGCCGGCCGGCCAGGAATCCCATCCAGCTCGGCGGGGAGCTCGGGGGCCGCCTGACCGCTGCAGGAGTGTCCACATCAGCCGCCTCCTGGTGGGCCCGCTAATTGTGGGCTCCCGACTGGCTTCCTCCGTGAGTCAGGCACCCGGGCCTCCACAGAGCCGCCTCTAGTTGCACCCCTCGAGGGCCCGACCGAGCCCCGGCCTGACCTTCGAAATGCAGTTTGCCCAAATTCTTTCTGAACTATAAGCTGTCCAGAGTCACTGAAAGGGACAACCAGACATCTTGAGAGGAGAGGAAAGAGAGAGGGGAAAGAGAGGAAAGAGAGAGAGGAAAGAAAGAAAGAAAGAAAGAAAGAAAGAAAGAAAGAAAGAAAGAAAGAAAGAAAGAAAGAAAGAAAGAAAGAAAGAAAGAAAGAAAGAGAGGAGAGAGGGAGAGGAAAGAGAGAAACAGGGAGGGGAAAGACAGAGAGAAAAAGGAAAGAGAGAGGGAGAGGAAAGAAAGAGGAAAGAGAAAGAAAGAGGAAAGAGAGAGAGGAAGAGGAAAGAGAAAGAGGAAAGAAAGAAAGACAGAAAGAGGAAGAGGAAAGACAGAAAGAGGAAGAGGAAGAGGAAGAGGAAAGAGAGAGAGGGGAAAGAGAGAGGAAAGAAAGAGAAAGAGGAAAGAGAAAGAGAGAGAGAGAGGAAAGAGAAAGGGGGAGAGGAGGGAGAGGAAAGAGAAAGAGAGAGAGGGGAGAGGAAAGGAAAAGGAAAGAGAGAAAGAGAGAGAAAGAGGAAAGAGAGAGGGAGAGGAAAGAGAAAGAGGGGGAGAGGAAAGAGAAAGAGAGAGAGGGGAGAGGAAAGGGAAAGGAAAGAGAGAGAGAGAGAGAGAGGAAAGAGAGGGAGAGGAAAGAGGCATAAAATAATTCATTTGCATTTAATTGTAATGGTTCAAAGAATGTTCGGAAAAATGTTCGGCCCTCCAGCACGTTCACTTCATCCAATCTGGCCCTCTTTGAAAAAAGTTTGGACACCCCTGCTGTAGCAGATGCAGGAGCTTTTTTCCTTAGATTAAAACAAAGTGTCAATGCTGCTAACATCGGATGTTCTTGCTTTGACAACAGATGGAAATGTAGCCATCTTTTCTCTTTCGCTTTTAGAGTTAGATGATTCTGGAAGGGGGGATGTGGATGAGAGTCCAGTTAGTCATAACAACAGTAACGCAGCCGTGGGAATCAAGGTTACTGTGCCCAGAGCTGATAAAGATTTGGCCGGCTGGAGAGCTGGGGAGAAAGCCCACGTCACGCCGCTTTTGCGCGAGCTGCATTGGCTGCCGGTAGCCTTCCGGGTGCGCTTCAAGGTGTTGACTATTATCTTTAAAGCGCTCCATGGCATCGGACCTGGCTATCTTCGAGACTGCCTCCTGCCACAGATCACCCCCCACCGACCTGTACGCTCTCACAGAGTGGGTCTCCTCGGGGTGCCGTCAGCCAGACAGTGCCGGCTGGCGACCCCAAGGGGGAGGGCCTTCTCTGTGGGAGCTCCCACCCTCTGGAACGAACTGCCCCCAGAGATCAGGGTGATCCCTGATCTCCCTTCCTTCCACCGCGCCCTCAAGACGTGGTTGTTCCAGTTTGCGGGACTGGCCTAAGGGATTTTAAAGGGGTTTTAATTACTTTTAATCTGACAAATTTAAATATTTCTTTTTAATCAAATTTTAATTAAGGTGTATAATATGTTAGTATTTTATCCAATTGTCAGCCGCCCTGAGTCCGCAAGGAGAAGGGCGGGATATAAATGTAATTAATAAATAAATAAATAAATAAATAAAGCTAATTGGGGAATGTGATTTATGACTGTTAATTGGAGGAGGGAATTGTGCTTTGCTACTTTGTGCCCAGGGGAGGGGGATTCAGTTTTTGGCTTTAACTTTGTTTCTCGAATAACATTTTTGATTCTTTAAGGTAAACAATGCCTCAAAGTTCTTTTAAAGAGTTTCATCTGTCGGAACCATGACACAAAGAGTCTCTAATAGTAACTTAATTCTATTTTGAAATACTCCCATGAACTACCATCTAATGAAGTGGGCTACAGTCCATAAAAGCTTTTGCTATAATAATTGCTTAGGTTTTATTGTACCAAAACAGTGTTGGTTTTGCAGTAATAATCAAACATAGCTATCCCTTTGAAATTTCTGCATCATTGAATATACACCCATGTACCTGCCTTCTGAAGTAGCACGATCCATTCAGACTCTTCTCATAACTCTATTCCATTCTTGGTCTTTGATCATAGGTCTGAATTTTAGGAAGCACATTTCTGCTAAGCAACGATTTAGGAATAGGAATAATAATCCACCTGATCCATGCAATAATGTTGATAGAATCTACTTACCAAGGAAAATAGATGGGCATGGAATGTTGCAAGTATACAGAGAGCTGAAGAAGAAGAAAAAAAGGCATTGGAAGAATATCTGAAGGACAGTGAAGAAGATGCACTGAAGCTAGTATACCATGAAGGCTTACTGAGTAGTGGAGAAATCAAACTGGGCTACAAGACATGGCAAGGAA
>NW_015393350.1:13100-14770 GCF_001527695.2 Protobothrops mucrosquamatus | reverse complement strand
AAGGGGAGCCCCATGTAGAGAGCATTGCAGTAGTCCAGGCGGGAGGTGACAAGAGCGTGAGTAACTGTGCGCAAGGCGTCCCGGTCCAGAAAAGGCCGCAACTGGTGAACCAGGCGTACCCGGTAAAACGCCCCCCTGGCCACGGCCGTCAACTGATCTTCTAGTGTCAGCCGAGGATCCAGGAGGACACCCAGGTTGCAAACCCTCTCTGAGGGAGCCAAAGTTTCGCCCCCTATAGTCAGCGATGGAGTCAGCTGACTATGCCTGGGAGCCGGCAACCACAGCCACTCTGTCTTGGAAGGGTTGAGCCTGAGTCTGTTTCTCCCCATCCATACCCGTACGTATGAGTCAGAGTAGAGTTAATTATGTGTAATACACACAGGATTTTTCAATGTATGGGCCACTTTGTCAGTCAGTTTTGTCTGTTTGTCTGAAATGGTATATAGATTCTCCTGCTTGAGCAAGAGGGTGGGACTAGAAGACCTCCAAGGTCCCTTCCTTCTATTATTCTGTTAATCTGTTGTTATGAGAAAAGAGTAGGATTCAAAAAGAATACAATTCAGTCTTCCACTACTTTTTTCCTACAACTTCTTCCTCCTAAACTCTGCCCGTCATGGCTCAAAATCTAAAAATAAACCCAGCTAAAATAAATAGTCATAGAGGCAGAGATTGCAAGAAAAAGTTGAAAGGCAACAACCTATTAAAGCCTTTCTTCTTTCATTTCTTCCTTCCACACATCCATTATTTTTGTCTCAACGGATTGTAGCACTTTACCAACCTTGTCTGGACATGGAGGCTAAGCAGGGTCAGCCCTAGTTAGTATTGGAAGGGAGAATTATCAGGACAGCCCAAAAACTGTAGGCTAGAATGGGAAGTTGAAAAGTGCTGTGAAAGAATGAGATGGCAAATCATTTCCAATATCATTTCCAAGAAAAGTACATAGATGAGTCCAATGCTTTTTTTGTAAAAAAAAAAAAAAGGTGCCGGAACTCACACATGTCACACAATCCGCCTTGCCTACCCTACAAGGTTCCATCCAAAAAAGGTGCCGGAACTCCATTCTGGGCGTTCGATGAGAAAAAAAAAGCCCTGGATGTGTCCATAAAGTCACAGGAGTCAAGCACGACTAATATTCCAACGCCTTTTAAACTTGTATAAGAATTATGGGACTTGAAATCCAACACATCAGGAGCATCACATTGGAAAAGTCCCTCATAACAGATTGATTATTGATTAATTATTCATCTTTCTTGGCATAATTTCAGTGATTTTTTTAAAGCATTTCTTCTGCCATGTTAATGAACAGTGTGTGTATAGAGGGAGTTCTTAGCAGTTTTCCAAGCATTTCCTAAGTTTTGTTAACATTTAACAACTTGTTCACACCAAACAGACTGGATTTAAGGCACATTAAGGCCGAACCTGTCTTTTTATTTGGATAAAGGTTGTCTCTGGATTGAGAGTGTGTTCCTTACTTCCCTTTTATACTTGTCCATGCATGTCTGATGTGACAATGTAGATGTAATATTTAAAGGGGTACTCTGTGGCAACATGCAGACTTACAAGTCAAACTTGTCATCTGATTATCTGAATCTCTTTGACTATAGTAAGTAGAATGCAATTTTAAACATGTTTACCTTGAATCACAATTTTAAATGTGCTTCTCTGAATCA
>NW_015393350.1:7908-10706 GCF_001527695.2 Protobothrops mucrosquamatus | reverse complement strand
CTTTTCCGGCGGGTGCCTTACCTCCCTTGGGCTGGGCCAGCTGGTGGTCGGCCTGCTCCGTCTCTGCCGCTTGCCAGCTATGCCTCGGCCGGCGCAGGGGGCGGAACCACGCATGCGCGGCACTCCCGGGCAGGGAAAGTCCTCGACTTACGACCGGTTGGGTAGTCCTCGACTTACGACCGGTTTAGTCCTCGACTTACGACTGGTTGGGGTCGCAGCATTAAAAAGGTTGAGAACCACTGCTGTAGGGGGAAATGGATGACTTGTCTTGTTCATGGTCAATTTCCACCTGAGGAAATGGAGAGCCTCGATTGAATAACTTCACTGTACATGGAGGGCCAGTTTGTTGAAGAAAAAGAATGTTTTTCAAGTAAAAATACTACGTTGAACACATTATAATTGCACGTATTCTCAGTCTGCCAATCCTTGACTATGATATATTTTTAGCTAATTAATTTGCAGGGTCCTGTCAATTTGTCTTCACTAGTTGCACTAATGCATTTGTCCCTAACAGATTGTTGGTGTTGGAGAAGCCTGGAAGACAAAACAATTTTCTATCTTCAAAATCCTGTATTAAACCCAGTCAGATCCTCAAGGAGGAATCTGTTCTTTGTCAGAACTGCCAGGAACATCAGTGTAGAGATTTCACTCATGTTATGACAAACCTGGAGGTTATGTTGTATTTGTCAACTGGATATGGGGGAAATATAGAATAAAAGTCTGCCAATGAGATCAATCCTGGAGAATCTCCTGAGAACGAATGTGGTTGTTCTACAGGAAAAAAAATCCATCGAACTGAGCATGAAAGTATGCTCCCTTCAATTCCATACCTTGCGTGGAGATGTGCTAAAGCAGGAGGGATACTATTTTAAAGATAACAAAACAATTGTGGGTCAGAGACTTTTCCAAACAAGAATAGAAAGAAATACCTATAACTAGAGCCAGGTTATCAGAGATAAAAATGAGTATGTTAACTTTAAGTAGATTCACAACTCCTCCTTTTATATTATCTTCCTTTAGTGATAGAATTTTGTTTGATATAGGAGATCTCTGAAAGAAATCTAGTTTTTATAAATATGTTTACTTATAAACAAGAAATGAAAAAGCAAAAATAAACTCATTAATTTTTTAAAAAAGATTAAGAACCAATGGGTGAAATTTTAGTGGCAGTGGATTAATTAGCATATTTGAGGACATCCAAAAGTAAGTTTCAAATTGTCCTACTCACATAGTTTCTGAATAGATAAGGTAGGCGTGGGAATGCAATTGTCACAAGAGTCTGGAAAATAAATATTTGTTTTGACTGTTGGAATTCAAATTACTTTTAATCTGATTTATTGCAGAATACTAGGATATGTTCCAAGGTGCATAAAAGCAAACAATACCTTACTATTGTATATAAAGCAATCAAATGTCCAAATAAATATAAGTCAGAATAACAAAACAACAAACCAATGAAGCTTGCCTAACAGTTTATAAAGCTTGGACAAATAAGGAAATTCTCACTTTTTTAAAAAAAAAATTATTCATATGGCTACCCATCTCAAGAGTGACTCTGGATGGTGTACAATAAAACTATAAATATAAAACAGTAATATATTAATAAATATTATTAATATATATATTTCAGAAAATTTTAAAAATCATGGTTAAAGGCTAATGGAGGACAGCAGATGTCAACAATAATGGAGCTACCTCAGTGCCTGACTGGCCCCTGGTCTCTCCAGGCCTGATGGCATAACCGATTTTGATGGACTTCGAAAAGTCAATAGGGATGGAAACAGTCTCACTATAGGGGAGGGCAATGATATTCTATAAAGTGAGGATCATGGCAGAAAAGGCATGTCTTCTGGCTGGAATGTAGTCAGGATTCTGTTCTCTGAGCAGAAGTCACACGTCCAGGAGGACCCACCACCACCACACATACATGTTATGCACTGGGTCCGTTTGAGATAGTGAAACCCCATTCAGCACCAAAGATGTTAAAGTCCCAAATCTGGAAGGCCCTAAAACCCAAAAGTAAGTAAGTAATTCAGTGGCTAATATACTAGACTGGATGAGGAAGACCCAGATTTAAGTCTTCCATTCAACCAGAAGGTCAGAGAATGAGCCTGAAACAATCTCTTTGATCAATCTTTTTCTTTGGGTTGTTATGTGGATAAAATGAGATAACAACTCTTCCCATGTATGTTTATAAACGAAAGGTGGTGTAAAAATAAAGGTTCTACTGTAATATGTGACTTGCCATGTCCAACAGTATATATATGCAATAAATAGTCCATCTTTAGAGTCACTTCAGCAAAATGCCACTGCTGGTGGCATCAAAAGACATCAAAATACAAACCACTTCAGAAACACAAGGCACAACATAGGAGAACAAACCCATCAGGACAAGATTCAGCAGTCCATCTGCATTTGAAAGACAAATGTCATTATTTTGAAGACAGCAAAGTCCACATTCAGGACAGAGGACCACTGGTTTAAAAGAAGATCAAAGAGGCCATCTACTTAAGAATGGAGAGCCCTCTATCAACAGAGGGGTAGGGATACAACAGCATCCATCTCCTATTTACAACACAGTCCATTTGCACTATTCAGGTGACCCTGAGGGCACAGATAAACCTCCAAATAGCCTCAAGGACTCTCAGAAAGAGTGCTAACAAGCAGATGACTGCAAGGAATATAAATCCTTCCATCTTCCTCTGTTCAGTGAGAACTGAAGATGCTCCTTGGATGAGAAGCAAAATGTCTTCAAGGAAAAATAAAGTCCAGTTGCCTTTTGAAAAAGCACCTTTGGG
>NW_015393350.1:0-4711 GCF_001527695.2 Protobothrops mucrosquamatus | reverse complement strand
TTCAGTCTTGTTTAATTGCAAAATCTTGTGTACTTTCTCAGGAGTTGATTGTTGAATAATTGCTTTACAAAGCAGGCCATTGCTTCTGAACAAATGTACACTGTGTATAGAGTACAAAAGAATGTCAAGCCATATTTGGAAAAATGTGTGGGTGTTTGTTTTGATTTGTAACTTCTAAATAGAATGAGCTGCATTATAGTCAAGGAGACTGAGGTCAAGAAGGATAAATAGTTGCAATTCATGGAATTATAGTCTCATTCCATGTATCTGGATAATGTTATACTAAAAGAAATTTTAAAAGTTGGCTACATTTGAGAGTACTTTTCTGCATCCCCTCCCTTCTGGTAGGATCACACTATCCCTGGGGACAAAAAAAAGAGTACTCACCTTTAAAAGAAGCTATTTTTGAAAGGTTTGGGTAGTGAATTACACTGGAAGGGTGGAGGGTTTGCTATCCCTGCTAAAGCTCGGGAAATTTAGAGATGCCTATAAGGTCTGGCAAGTTGCTAATTCCATTGATGAATGTTCCAACATACTCCGACTATTGATTGACAATTAACTTTTTCACAGTTATCTTAGTGTATTTCATGCAACTTTGCAAAAGACAGAGAAACAGAGAGAGAGAGAGAGAGAATGCAACAAAACAATTGGAGAGGGTGAAATGCACTTTTCTAAAGGGGATTCTGGGATGTGCTCCCAGTAACAACCACACTTTTTTCAAACTGTAAATAATGTTCCAGAATGCATCGAGAAATGAAGAAAGCTTTTCCAGGAATCATTAAGTTGCGACACACATGCTCCAAGGACAAGCAGTATATATTTTCCCTCTTCTTTTCTTTCCTTATACAGAGAAGGAAACAATTAATTGAAATGAGGTAATGAATCTGAGGCTCCCAAATGGGAAATATCAGAAAGCTATCCCAATTTTATGGAGTTGTAAGTTCTCAGATCTTGATTTCCTGGCAATACTTCCATGATGGCTTCTTTCCCTGATTTGAAGAAAGGCACTGGCCTGTAAACCAGTGAATTAATAAGAGGCAATGGAATGTGGTGACTGTTTCCTGCTCAGCTTATAATGAGCTGTGTTCTACGCATCAAACACAATTCCTCTTTCAGTGAGTTGATGCCTAGTTCTATGCAAGCTCTTTTACTTTGACAAAGTATTATATTTAATTGAATACTTTAAAGCTGGGAGGGAGAGAGGAAGGGAGGGAGGGAGGTAACTAGATTTATTTTTGCAGCATTTATTTTATATTTTTCAGTCAGCTCAAAAATATATGCATTTCCCATTCTCAAGAGAATTTTCCATTACTGGCCAGCAGAGACAGCTGCAAATATACTTAGTAATTTTAAGTAATAAACATCATAATTTGGTTTTTGATTTCCTCTACAACAATCAAAATAGTCAAAATATGTGCTCAGAACTAATTTTCCCCCAAACAATTTAAAAACAATAACTTGAGAAGTAATGGGTTTTTTTCACTTCATTTTATTTAATCAAACTCTACTATAAAACTAAAAGTCCGTGTCTTTATGTCTGCACACACAAAAGATGGGTGAATCATTTGACTAAGTTAAAAGGACAGGAGTAGGACAGACAAGACTTCAATCCACATGGGATTATCTGATAAACAACTAATTGGGGGCAAAGGAGACTGCAGAAGTCAGTAGATAAGGTTTAATCCTTTATTGCATCTGTATTTTGTCTGCTAAACTTTTAAGTATGTAATCTTTGATAAATCAAAGTATATTTCCATCTTAAAGCATCTCAGTTAGCTAAAGGAATAAATATGGACATAAATAGGGACACGCTTATTTGGTCTGTATGCTGCCTTTCAATTTGAAATGAACACCAAAGGTGAGTTGCAGTTTAAAACAATTAAAATAAGTATCTTTAAATAAAAATGATCACCTTTTAAAGGCTTAACTTAAGAGGTATGTCTTCTTTAAAGGCAGAGTGAACAGGGAGCATCAAAGAGAATGCATTATTAGAAAGACGCAGGAGAAGGTGCCTTGGGTGAGGTTTTTTGAGAGTGAACATATTGAAAGGCCTCCCTCTTACTGCAGATCTCTATTCCTGAGGTCCCTAACAGGAGGGGTGATTCTTCAGACAATGAGATCCAAGCTTTTTAAGGCTTCAGAGGTCAGACCAACACTTTATGATGCCCAAACAGCATTTGGCAAGCTGTTAATTGCTTAGAACTGGTTAGCAGCTTAGATCCTAGACTTTGCACCAGGTGAAACTTCCAAACACTTCCAGGGGGAAACCCTTGAAAGCACCCTACGATAACCAAGACAAGAAACAACTGAACATGAACAACTATTGCCAAATCCAACTGACTTGATATATTAGGATTAGTTGTGGAAATAACCTCCTTGCCACAACCACTACTGTTGCAAAACATTTGATGACCATAAGATAGTGGCATGCTGTGACATCTAATACTGTCTTTATTTCTCAGGTCTGGAGATTAGGTAAGCCCATAAAATATTTGTCTTTTTTATGATTTAAGTTGGGTTTGTTTTTGGACACCATTATTACTTTCATTTTTGTTGAGTGTGTTTGATTTTATCTCTATGTGTGCTGCATAGACTCACAATTGTCAGATAGGCAGCTATATAAATTGTTTTGATTTAATTAACTAATGTTTATTTCCAAATATTTATAGAGGACTGTATTGAATGTAAAATAACTTAGTGTATGATTCACTGTATGGTATCTATACTGTGTATTCATTTCACTGGATGATGCTGAAAGTGGTCAATAAATTAATGTGATTCCAGCACAAAGATTAAACACATACAACTTACAATAATCATTTCCTTCCTCATTACAAACAATATAGTGGATATTTAAAACTGTGTGCTTAATGCATTTTTAAGGATTTGATTATTTTGGGAGGACAGTTTACTGTCATACTATAACAAATAAATGCACAGGATCTCAAGATTACATAGTCAAAGTTGTTCTTTCATTGAGTCATAGATCTTTGCAGATTATGGTAGAAAAAGTCTGTCTGGCTGGAGAATTCTGAGAGTTGAAATCCAGAGATTTAAAGTTATTAAGATTTATCACAATACACACAATACATACAATAAGGTTATATCCAGTCTTAATACTTAAAATATTTTCTTTGAATTTAGGGAGTTCTGATTCCCAATTTTTTAACCATAATAACCACATGATTCCCAACCTCTGCTCTAAATTACACTGTTGAAATGAACAAAGACTGGAATAAAATTTATTACACTTTCTTGCAGAAGATTCATCAGCACTGGTCACTTTCTGATAGGCAGAACAAATGCCTGGGCTGAGAATTCTTTAATTTTAAGTGCGTGTCTTATTAGATACCAGAGTAGATTTCTCATGACTGGTAAGCTACCCAATATATGCTGTCTAAGATGATGGATGTCCTTTTGTCTTCTTCCATGCAAGTTTCCTACACCATTCCAAAATCACCTATTGTTTCGCCATCAGCCAGTACATTTCTGGTTATGTTGAGGTACACACACACACACACACACACACTTTCTACAGTATTTGTAGGGTGAATGTTTTGCAGCTTATGAACACTGTTTTCACTATGAGTGGAACTTGCCTCATCATGGTTCTAAATAACTAAATTTTCACCTTATGGTTCTAGAGATTCAGCTGCCATGGAGCCTTGACCTCTTACATTTCTCCCCTTTATAAGTAACAGCTACATGTGCAAGGAGGAAAATTACCTGGAAACGCAACCTGCATGAACTGAGGACTGAAGGGAGAACAGAAAGTGAACGCCATTCTTTACACCAGTGGTTCTCAACCTTTTTAATGCCGCGACCCCCAAGCGGTCGTAAGTCGAGGACTAAACCGGTCGTAAGTCGAGGACTACCCAACCGGTTGTAAGTCGAGGACTTTCCCTGCCCGGGAGCGCCGCGCATGCGTGGTTCCGCCCCCTGCGCCGGCCGAGGCGTAGCTGGCAAGCGGCAGAAACAGAGCAGGCCGACCACCAGCTGGCCCAGCTCAAGGGAGGTAAGGCACCTGCCGGAAAAGGGAAAAAAAATGGCGGACAGCCTTGCTTGGCGACCCCCGTGAAATGGTCGATCGACCCCAAATGGGGTCGCGACCCATAGGCTGAGAACCGCTGCTTTACACAATTCTATCTGTCAGCTGGAAGGAAGAAAGGATTTATCCTGTTTCTCATTTGTTTTTAGATTGGTGACCAAGGTGACAATACCTTGGCTTCAAACCACTGATCAGGCTTTATTATGCACCCATTTCAGATGAAAGCGATTCTGGGCAGCGTGCACAGCACTTAATTTAAAAAAAACACAATAGTCAAATACTTTTCAAATACAACACTGTACGGTTGTCAAAGTGCCTCAAGTCTAAGAAGAGCACTTTTTCTACAATGGGATGCTTTTCCAGATGTGTTTTTTTTCTAAAAAGAAGGATGAAGCAAATCCCCAGGGGATAAATGATCATCCTAACCTGATCCGTTACACGGCTCATAATAGGGACGGTTACTTTATATACTGCAACCATTCACGCTCACGCGAGGCGAGTAAGAAACAGAAGGGCTCGTCTTACAGAACGTGACCATTGGAGCTCGTGGAAGAAGGCGGGAAAAGAGGACTGGGAAAGGGGAGGAAGCTAAGCGATCCCACGCTTCAAGCCTCTCTTTTATGGCTTGGGGTGAGGTGGGGGGGGGTGGGGGGGGGGAAGCCG
>NW_015393349.1:5913-14772 GCF_001527695.2 Protobothrops mucrosquamatus | reverse complement strand
AGTGCCATTGTAACCTTGAATGATCACTAAATGAACTGTTGCAAGTCAAGGACTACATGTACACAAGGGCTTTCCTATATGCTAGACTGGATGAATGTTTTGTGTCATTCAGAATGGTCCTTTTGATGTTCTTACTTTAACAAACTATGCCTCAACAATCACTGCCGCACACCAGAATGCCAACGAAGAATATAGAACATTGGTGGCGAACCTATGGCATGCGTGCCAGAGGTGGCATTCGGAGCCCCAGCCCTGCCTCCCACTGCAACCCCCTCACCAGCAGCCTGTCCGGAGGCGCGGCCCACACAGCCAAGCACATGGCAGCCGGGCAGCAGGGGCAAGACTCCGCCCTTGCGCCCCATCACGAGCAGATAATGTTGTGGAGTGCGGGCAAAGGATGTGGCCACCATGGCGCTCCAAGGCTGCCTGTGGTGAGTGGCCCTGTAGGCGGGTGGAGCGGGGGGCAGAGCGGGGGCGGGCCAGGGGGCAAGCCGGTTTTGGGGCACTTGATCTCTAAAAGGTTCGCCATCACTGATATAGAACATACTGGAAAAGAATGAGTGAATTACAAAATGGATACAAGCCTGCTTTCTAAACAAGCCTTCACATTAGATCTTAAGACTAAGACCTTACTCAAATAATGGGAGTAATGTTAGAACTTAACTCACCTTTGAATCCTTACTGAAACCTATGCTTTCACAGAAACAACTTGGTATGACATTTTACTTATCCAACAACATAATAATTCTATCTTCAAGATTATTTTGCCACCTTCTTCAAAGAGGCCAACCGTTCTGAGACATACAGTCATTATAGGGAATTCCAAAATAAATGTTTGCAACATTACTGAGATTGGATTCCCACAAATCATATTAACAGCAAGCCCATTAAATGAAGCAACTCATTAAAATAAGAGAAATTTAGTCGGGAATTCATGCACAATTGATTTCAGAAGTTCTGTTCTAATATACTACGTTGTATAGTCTGCCCTGATAGGAAAATCAAGAAGTACAGAAACAGTTCAAAATCAATGTAATCAATTGAACACACTTGGCTTTCCTTGTTTTTGTAGCAACCTGCCAATCACCTCTGCAAGATGGCTGAGGAGATCTCTCCTTGATGATTACTAAAACAGTTATATTATTGAGGCTGTAAGTGGGGTTGACATTTTATACATAATATGCAGGTATTCTATTATACGTTAATTAATAAACATGAACGGTCATAGATTATAGAGGAATCAATGTATAATTCAGCTCAGATTTATAAAAGAACTGTAGAGGAAGCCCTGGCTGTTTTTATCTTGAATGTATAAACAGCAATTAACTTTTCACCACTTAGAAAGAATGCCTACTATCCAGAACTGCAAATTGACTGATGAGGTCACAGAACACAAGGATTATGTACACAAATATTTTTTAAGGAAAAAGGTAACTACATTAGATTGTATGGCTCAATATTAATGGTCTAATTGCTAGCATTTGTCCCACAATTTAGAGAGAAGTCAAACTACTTATGATTCTGCAACAGATTGATCTGGACTGTTTACAGGCACTAAAACTATTTATATTGCAATCTGAAGCTGAAAACATGGGAAGCAGGAAAAAAAAAATAACGTAGACCTTGCCCTATTTCTTTGTTCAAATTGTCTCCAGCTACTTTTTGAGAGAAAAGATATGGGTACCTGTGTTTTCTCCTCTATAAAGGCATAAGGGAAAATGAAAAAGACATTGTGACTGAAAGAAATAAAAATGGCACAAGGAAAAAGGAACAGCGTGTAGATAGCAAATATCACTTAGCAATAGCACTTAGACCTATATACCGCTTCATAGTGCTTTACAGCCCTCTCTAAGTGGTTTACAATGCCAGCCTATTGCCCTGAACAATCTGGGTCTTCATTTTACTGACTTCGGAAGGACAGAAGGCTGAGTCAACCTTGAGCTGGTCAGGACTGAACTCCTGGCAGTGAGAGTGAGTTAGCCTGCAATACTGCATTCTAACCACTGTCCACCACGGCTCTTGATCCTCCCTGGAAAAAGAGATGTGCAACTGGTAAGAAATTATAATACATTCCAGTATTTTTACCTTCAATGGTTGTCTTGAATTTATCACCCGTGCTTCCAGAAGAGAAATTATGACCCAAAAAAGCCCCGAAGCCAGCATGATAATTCCAGCTGCTATAAGCCAGGGAATGCTGCAAAAATAGCATAAGCTTTCTGTGGAGGTGCACACAACTACATGAATGGCACTCCATATTAGGCACATCAAGTAGAACATCAGAGAACACAAGGAAGAGTGAGGCATCTCAAATTCAGCTCTGCTGCTCAGGGCTTTTGGAAGGCTCAATAAGAGCAAGAACAGCACCTATGTCAGGAGAAAAAGAGGAAACACAGTCAAAATCTAGTCTACAACTCAACAAGGGGCAGAGATTACACACTATCACATATTGCAGGTGGGGTGCAGCATACCTGTCATTTCCCTAACCATCCAGCAAATCAAACGGATCTATTCACATGTAACACTGTATATTGTTAAGCTTTATACATTCCTCTATAGCAGTGATGGCGAACTTTTTAGAGACCGTGCCCAAAAAACACCCCCGCTCTGCCCCCCACCCTGCTCCCAAAGGACCACCCACCGCCTCCACAGCCCGCCGATCGCCCAGGCAGTCCAGCAGCACCATGG
Organism: Protobothrops mucrosquamatus; assembly: GCF_001527695.2. Taxonomy (NCBI): domain Eukaryota; kingdom Metazoa; phylum Chordata; class Lepidosauria; order Squamata; family Viperidae; genus Protobothrops; species Protobothrops mucrosquamatus. Next base: position 12,087 of record NW_015393349.1, on the reverse strand, counting down.
CGACCACACTCTCCACCCGTGCCCCGCATCATCTGCATGCGATAGGGCGCGAGGGCGGAGTCTTGTCCCTGCTGCCCGGCTGCCATGTCCTTGGCTGCGCTGCTTTGCACGGGCTGCACCTGGGGGTGACTCTGCTCCGGGGGACTGCTGGTGAGGAGGGGGCCATGGGGGGAGGCGGGGTTGGGGTGACGGCATGCGTGCCCACAGAGACAGCTCTGAGTGCCCCCTCTGGCACGCATGACATAGGTTCACCACCACTGCTCTATAGTATCTTGCAACTAAATTACAAGCAAATACAGGTAGTCCTCATCTTAAAACCATAATTGAGCCCAAGATTTCTGCTGCTGAGACAATTAAGTGGATTTTACCCCGTTTTATGACCTTTCTTGCCACAGTTATTAAGTAAATTACTGCACTTGTCAAGTTAGTTACATGGTTAAGTGAATCTGGCTTCCACATTGACTTTGCTTGTCAGAAGATCACAAAAGGTGATCACATGACACCAGGACACTGCAATCGTCACAAATACGAAGCAGGACACTGTTGCGAAGTGTCTTGAATTTTGATCACATGACCACGAGGATGCTGCAACATTTGTTAAGTATGAAAAATGGTCATACGTCACTTTCCCCCCCATGCTTTTGTAACTTGGAACGGTCCCTAAATGAACTGTTTTAAGTTGAGAACTACTTGTATGTGACTTTGGTATGGCAGTGGACGCAGACGTACATGTGTACGGGGGGGAGGAGCAGATTACCTTTCACTACACTGGAAATGTCTAGATGGAAGCTAATGTCAATTATACCTTCATCTACATGGACAGGTCAATTATGGCAGCTACTACCTTGTCCTTTGGTGTTTGTGAAGTTCTGGATACTGAACCTTGCCTTTTTTGTGGTCCCTGTTGCGCTCGGTCTGTCTGTCTGTCTCTCTCTCTCTCTCTCTCTCTCTCTCTCCCTGCCTCCCTCCCTGCCTCCCTCTCCGCCTCCCTCTCTCTCTGTATGATTATATAGAATAATGTCTTTTCTCTAACTCCTTGTGAAACCTGGTACTGTTTGAACTGTAAGTACAATGTATACTTGTTTCTATGTAGGTAGTTCAATTAAGTAAGAGGGGGAATTAACTCAAGAAGGGAGGAAAAAAGGAGATAAATGAAGATAAAAAGGAGAGATGAGACCAGTTACTGTAAAAGTAACAATCACAAGACCATCCGATAACTTCTATTCTTTACCATGCCTTTTGTTGCATAGAATAACTTATATCACACAGACATAAAATATCTACAACAACAACTACTGGGAATCTGGATAAAATGTCCAAATCTAAATCTAATCAGAGAGCCTTGTGTCAAGTTGAATTTGGCTCGGAATGTAAATACCGTGAAACTGTGCAAATAAAGTAACAGGTTTAATATGCTGCTTTACAAAGTAAGGCTTTGTATCCCCACAAGAGATCCATACAATTGCCATCCTCCAACTGTTCTGCAAACCTCCGAAAAACTGGCTCTGCTTTCGGGCCTAGGGTTATGGTGGCTGGCAATCATGTTAGTTTTCTTTTGAGATGCTGGGTTCTTTTCTTTCATTTTACTTTTTCCTAGTTTGGGCAACAGAGGCCTCTTAGAGATGTTGAGAGTTGAGTGGCTTTTAAGACCAATAAATAATAATTTTTTAAAAATCAGTCCATACCTCCAGAATAATCATCGTTCCTGTTATCATTGAATAGACATCATACTGGGCCACTTGCTTGCTTAAAGACGAGCTCAGGATCTTGAGAGCTTCCAAATACTGTTTTATGATTTTTTTGCTCAAATTCATGACAACTTGTGTACTACTGCCCTCCAAATAGTATTGAATCCAATTCCCATGAGCTTTTTCTGCCTTCACAAACATTTCAAATCCAGGGTCTAATAATAAGAGACGAGAATGCAGATAGAACATTATATTTTAATACAGAGTTTAAACTAAAGCTTGCCCCGTAATGTTTAACCAGTTGTTTTTCTCAGTTTATGGCTAGTAGAATGAACAACAGTGGACTAGATCACCCAGAGCCCCAAATACTTATTCAAGGTTAGCTAGCTTTCCAGGTAGGCTTCACTTACCAAAAGTAATTGGGACTGAGTACTCCGTGACTATGCAATGTGGTCACAAAGCACAATGGCAGGGGATTGCTGACTTACAATGGCAATTTCAGCAGTCCCAGTTGTCGTTCTTAAGTGAATCTTGCATGTTCACAGTGTCCCATCATCAGGTGATCACCTTTTGCAACCTTCTGCTGTCTATCTCACTGGCTTTGTTTGTCGAAAGCCAGCACCGAAGGTTGCAAACGGCAATTACATAATTGTGGGGCATTACAATGTCATAACTGTGAGGCATAAACAAGCACCTGAAACCATCACCCTAAAACCACAAGACAACTCAGAACTATGGATCAGAAATTTATCCAGCAGACCTCTGATGACGAAAAGACCGTCTTCACACACCGCCTCAGTTTCAACCACAAAGATGCTGACCCCATCGAATTCCTCGCCAATCTCGAATCCATTCTAAAAACGCGCCACACGACCAAGAAACACAAGAAGACAGCAGACAAAGAATCATCTCCAGCATCCAACGCAACAGACAAAATGAAACACTTAGCCAAAAGGAGAAGAGAGCACTAAAGACATTGAAACAAGATGAAAGCATCATCATCCTACTGGCAGACAAAGGCAGACTGTCAGTAGTAATGGACAAAACTGACTACATCCGTAAAGCCGAAAACCGTCTAAATGACACCAACGCCTACCAAATAATCCACAATGATCCGACAGAACAGCTAAAGAACAAAATAAAAGACACCCTAAGAAAAATGGAAAAAGAAAAACAGCTAACACCACTAGAGAGAAAGCACATGCAACCACAAGATTCCTCCACACCCAGGTTCTACAGTCCCAAAATACACAAGAATGGGATTCCCCCTTATGTCCAATTCTGTCTCTACCTGGAACACTGATGTACAAACTAGCAAAAACTCTGCAGAGGAAACTCAGACACCTGGTCAATGACTCAACCCACTCAATAAACTCCCCAGAACAATTTCTCCAAAGCACACCAAGATTAACAAGGAAGAAATCATGGTCTCCTTCAATGTCACTGCTCTCTTCACCTCGATTGACATCGACCTGGCTAAACAAACCATACACCACCTACTTGCTAAACACCATACCCACAAAGATAATGCCATCACAGAACACTCTATGTCCACTGAGACCATCATGAAACTTCTGGATCTATGCCTCAACATATACTACAAGTTCAAAGGGAAAATCTATAAGCAAGTACAAGGTACCCCAATGGAATCACATCACTCATATCAGGCCTAATAGCAGAAGCAGTCATGCAACGACTCAGATCCATAGCTCTACTCACCATTGAACCAAAATTCTGGAAACTCTATGTCAATGACCCCTTTGACATCACCAAATGCTCCCAAATTGAAGAAACCACACCACCTACTCAAAAACATATTCCCTGGGATCAAATTCACATGCAAAGAGGAAACAGACAACAGACTCCCATTCCTCAACATCGACATAACAAGCCTGGACAGTGGAGAACTGGAAACCCACCATCTATCGCAAATCCACAAACACAGACCAGATCCTCAGCTTTGCAAGCAACCACCCCACTGCACATAAAAAAGGCTGTGTCCAGACCCTCTTTAGAAGGTCCAGAAAACACTGCAGTACCACAACACTACAAAAAGTGGAAGAGAAATGGCTGCTTGACATCCTTCTCCATAACAGCTATCCAAAAAATTTCATATTCTGACATACAGCATCCAAACCACAACACGCCCACAGCCAACCACCACGGAAAAACTAACCCTACCATACACAAAAAGAGGTGTCAGAAATGACAGCCAAAATTCTTCAACCTTTAGGAAAAGCAATAGCCCACAAACCACAGCCATACTCCGCCAGAATTATCCAGAACCAAAGACAAGATACACAAGGATGAAAGAAACAATGTAATTACAAAATTATCTGTAACAATTGCAACCAATTCTACATAGGACAAACATCACATCAATTAAAACCAAGATCCACGAACACCAGCTGGCAGTCAAACGTCACCATCCCAAATCCTTAATCTCTACCCACACCGACACCAGCAGCACCAGTTCCATTGGAGAAACACCAAAATCATTGGCCACGCTACCACTAGCCACGCTTGTGAGTTCATCGAAGCCTGGCACTCCACAAGCAATTCCATCAACAGACACAATGACCTATAACCAGCCTATGAACCCCTCAGAATCCAAATCAACTGCGCAGAGAACCAGAGACGGCACCGACCCTCAACCAACCCATGCCAGCCCCCCCACCAGCACTTCACCTCCCAATAACCCTCACCTGATGTAAACTCCCTATCACAAGACTCACACTTGACCCATCACAAGACCCTCACTTCACACACACACACCTGACCCATCACAAGAACTACTGACCACACAAAGCTCTTATAAACAGAAGAACACTGACACTGACATCCCCTAAACTCCACTGGAAGATGTTACCTAGCTTGGTAACGAAACGTTCGGAAACCAACCCACAAGCTCAGAGAATGAATCTTCACCCTCAAGCACCTGATTGCAATTATGTGATCGCAAGGACACCGTGATGATTACAGTGTCATAAATCCTCTGGTTTAACACTGTTGAACAATTATTGAATAAGTGAACGTTAAGTGGGGACTAACTATACCGCATAATTTTGTGTGACAAAAGAAATGCTAAATACTAAAAAACGCAGAACTATGTTGGGTGCAAATCCATACAACAATAAAAAATATACTGCAGCTCAACATTACAATAAAGCTAGAATTATTCCCGTTGGGTCTTATTGATATAGAATTAGAAAAAAAAATAGGAAATTGACATTTATATTATAACCATGGGGAGATTATTGTATTCAAAAAGTTGGAAAAGCAATTAAATACAATGAGTGAAAGATTGGATTATAAAATTAACTGAATCTGCAGCTTGCTCAAAGAAAAAAAAAACCTGACAGAAAACCTTTTTGAAAGATTGAAAGCTTATATGGACTTTTTGCTGAAAGGACTGAACTAATGATTCTAGGATTTGAGAATTCCAAAGGCACAAAGAAGATAGCAAAATCATTAAGAGGATAATTACTCACTAAAGAGAATGGTAGAAGGCAATTATTTTACTTTTTTTTTCTTTTTTTATTCCTTTCTTTTTTCAATTTTTGTTTGTTTGTTTATTTTTACTACAATTTTCTGGCTACTGCTTAGGGATGCCATATTGCAAACCTGAGTCATACTGGGTGCATTCACACTTTTACAACTAAATATGACAGCTTCACGTAACTTGAAAACAAAGGCACTCTTCATAAGGAAGACACATTAACTACATGCCTACTGTATTTATGACTAATGTTGACAGGAGGTTTTTATCTCCAAGCTGAATTTGTTTTTTTAAAATTATGATAAATGTAGAAATAATGTTATACCTTCAGGTTTACATTACAGATACAAGACATATCTTCAGTGTGCTGTCTTATCCTAGACCAGTGGTTCTCAACCTTTTTAATGCCGCGACCGCAACCGGTCGTAAGTCGAGGACTAAACCGGTCGTAAGTCGAGGACTACCCAACCGGTCGTAAGTCGAGGACTACCCAACCGGTCGTAAGTCGAGGGCTTTCCCTGCCCGGGAGCGCCACACATGCGTGGTTCCGCCCCCTGCGCCAGCCGAGGCGTAGCTGGCAAGCGGCAGAGACGGAGCAGGCCGACCACCAGCTGGCCCAGCCCAAGGGAGGTAAGGCACCCACCGGAAAAGGGGAAAAAAATGGCAGACAAAAAAAATGGCGGACAGCCTTGCTTGGTGACCCCCATGAAATGGTCGATTGACCCCAAATGGGGTCCCGACCCACAGGTTGAGAACCACTGTCCTAGAAGCATGACTTAAAAGGTTTCACCGATGTTTAAGATCAACATCTAATTAGCTATAAAGCCAATTCTTACTTTTGTTTTTTTCCCCCTTTTCATTCATTTATAAGCAAGCTGCTTCTTAATTTTCAGAACATTATTTCCTTTCTTCACAATCTATGATTGTTCGTGGGAGAAAATAAAAGCATCCTAATTACCAGAACATAATGAACTTACTTGCCTTTCT
>NW_015393349.1:0-5904 GCF_001527695.2 Protobothrops mucrosquamatus | reverse complement strand
AAAGCAGGTGGCTATTGGGAAACCAGAAGGCATTCAGGGTGCCTCCAGAAGCGGTGAATGCTCCAACACTGGAAGTTTTTAAGAAGAGACTGGACAGCCATTTGTCCGAAATGGTATAGGGTTTCCTGCCTGAGCAGGGGGTTGGACTAGATGACCTTCAAGGTCCCTTCCAACTTTACTATTATTATTATTATTATTACATACATACATACATACATACATACATACATACATACATACGTACATATGTACGTATGTATGTACGTCTTTCAGTTCTTTTGAGAAAGAACTGACTCGCTTAGCTTTTAATAATGTCACTCCATGGTATGCTATCCTTTGCACACCACTTTCTGCCTTTAGCTGTAGAAACAGGCAGGTCTGCTTTGTGTTAATATATTAATATACTGATTACTTCTGGAGTTATTAAAAGCCCATTGAGCAGACACATTAAGTCACTTGCAATTTCTCCAGATAAAAATACCTCAGGTCAAATTTTGACCGCACAACTTGTTTCTGGAATATAGTACTTCTGATTATTTGGAACTACATAAAATACTGAATTTAAAAAAAAAAATCCCACCAGAGAAAAGGGGCTTTTGAGATAAATGTGCCTTCAACATTTAGGATTGTTTTTTTAAAAACAAACAAACAAACGAGAAAATGGATTTTCATGGAGTTATGGAAGATTCTATCATGTAAACCAGGGTCCCCAACCTTGGCAACTTTAAGACTTGTGGACTTCAACTCCCAGAATTCCTCAGCCAGCTTTGCTGGGAGTTGAAGTCCACAAGTCTTAAAGTTCCCAAGGTTGGGGACCCTTGATGTAAACCACCACCACCCCTTGCAATCTGAAATGGTATAGCCAGACATTTCTTTATTCAACCTAACATGCTAGTAAGAGAGAAACTCGGTTCTTACCACCTGTCCTTAGAAAAGCAGAGCTCACGAAAAGCAGGGGGGTGCGAATTTCACTTTCTGAGGAACCACCATGATTTCCTGTTTCAGACATGCCATGGTCACCACAAACAACAAGTAAATTGGGCAAAGTTCTTTTCTCTCGTTCCTGAATATGAAGAAATTTTCAAAGTTTTAATGGAATCGTTTAACATTTTATTATCAAATCTGTTTCTTCATCTCGCAGATTTGAGCCAAAAAGATTAGGATTCTCAAGAACGATTGCCACACTCCCAAGTAAACTGATAAAAGATACCACAGCAACCTCCCCCAATCCTTGTTAGGAATATATTATTAGGATTTCACACAGCACTATTTATTTAAATAAGAAACGGGATCCCACCTGGCTTGTATTTTCACAACCTTTAGCTTGGCTAAGCAGAATGCATCTCACATATACCAAGTGTCTACATACAAATATGCATTCAAAAATAGGCTTATGTAGATCCCTTGCATTATATGCATTAATATTACATCAATAGAAAACTTAAGTGCCAATCAGGTCCCCAAAGTTTCCTACATTTCAATTTTTTTCCTGACTACAAAAGAAATATTCAAATTGTTCCTAATTTTGTTCTGCTAAAATAAAGCCAATGTGCAATAATACAACAGAAATTTCAGAACTTAAAATAAAATATTGTTTCCATCTCCTGCACATCCTATGGCCAATGTATTCAAAAGAGCAATATCAACATATTTCATTTAGTCTACAATTCCAAGTGCCCGGGACTAAAAACTGGAAATGTGCCCCAATAAACACAATATGAGACTTGGTCTCAATTGATCATTTACTTGGTCAGGCCGTAAGATAAAATGCATCTGTAGATTGAAGTTGGAAACTTCAGATCTTCCTGTTTTCATGATCAAATGCATCTTCAAAACGTAAGCATCTCACCTTGGAAAGCAGAGACTTATGAATCTTTGAGATAATGTTATCCATTTCAGAAAGCTTTGGTCCTATCAAAGGACTGTTTGGTCCAGCCAGATGACCAATATGATCCAATCCTAAATAATGAAGAATGAGTATATCCCAGTCTTCTCTTTTCAGTACATTATTCAAATGTCTAGTAACATTGTTGTCAACCTTAGTGAGAAAGAAAAGCAGAGATATATTAAGCCATCACCTATTCCGTTCATACGGTATGCAGAATTAATTAACAGCTCTTCTAATTATAAATTTTCTGATGGAAGGGAAGTATGTACAATGTAATGATTTCCCGCTTAGCTCAAAGCTTCCTACAACATTAAGGGAGCAAGTTAAGAGAGACGGCTAGGCTGGATATCTCTTAGATATGCTTCACAGCAAACCATTCAAACATGCTGCCTTTCAATTATCATTCTTGAAGGTTCCAGTTGCCTGAAATCAGAACAATCTGCAACTTATGAGTTTAGGATGCTAATCCTCATGGCATCAATTCGATGCTAGCTTGAATAGATTTTATAGGTAATACTATGTCAAGCACAGACTCACTTTGGCCAGTGAAATGGACGGCATGGAAATTTAATAAATATAATAGATTACATCACATCAATCACATTTAAAAAGTGAGTCCAAGTGGCAAGTAGTATGTCACATGCTTTGGAGACAAAAAGCCAAAGGTTACTAATCTAGCATTACCAGTGACAAGAATACAAATGAATAAACATTACAATAAATGTTACTGACTTGGCTGCAGCAGACAAGAAAGCCAGGCCTCTTCATTGGCTCAGCTGGGGCCAGAAGCCATCTGATTCCCTTTGCCTCCCAGAATAAATTCTATAGTGACTTCCCATTGGAACAATGTGAAATATTAGAACCAAAATGAAAGTCTGAATACTTATTGGGATACCAAATTAGGAAAAGCTAAAAAAGGAAGAAGGTGTGTTGGATATGTTCGCTTCCCTGAGTTATTTGTAAAAATAATACAGGTAGTCCTCGACTTACGACCATAATTGACCATACTTTCTGTTGCTAAGCAAGACAGTGGTTAAGTGAATTCCCCCCCCTTTCTTGTCAAAGTTGTTAAGTAAATCACTGCTGTTGTTAAGTTAGTAATACAGTTGTTAAGTGAATCTGGCTTCCCCACTGATTTTGCTTGTCAGAAAGTGGCAAAAGGTGATCACATGACCCCTGGGACACTGCCACAGTCATAAATATAAACCAGTTGCCAAGCATCTGAATTTTGATCACATGACCATTGGGATGCTTCAGTGGTCGTAAGTGTGAAAAACAGTTGTAAGTCTCTTTTTTCAGTGCCCTTGTAACTTCGAACAGTCACTAAATGAATGGTTGTAAGTTGAGGACTCTCTATAAAGTCAGGAAATAAACAAAAAACAACAAGTCACCTTGCTTCTTTTGGAGAACAATAACTATAGGCAATTCTGCTAAGTAAATTATAAAAGAGTTTGGGAAAGACCTGGGCCTGGTCAACTCTCAGTCAAAATAAGGAAGAACAATGATATATATTATATTGTCTATATAAAGTGCTGGGAAAATTGCCCATATTAGGGGCTCTTTGACAAGTCTATTAATATCACATTTGGAACTAGGAGAGGCAACGTTTTAAAAAATTGTTTTAATTGAACTATAATTAACAAACCTTTTTAGGTAACTAAGCTAACATAAATCCAAGATGCATAGAGAAAAAATATATAGAACATACAAACCAATCTACTAAAATGTAAACAAGCAGGTACTATACATGGACAAATTTACCATATATGCAAAATATTACCATATTACAGTCTATTGAGGTAAACCATAAAATCCATTCAAATTTGATAAAATAGTAGTTGCCTCTATGTCTCATTATTTTTGACTCTGTATTTTTTTTTCTAATGTAGCAACTGAAGAGATATTTTTAATCTCATCACAACTATTAAGTTATCTAGAGTTTCCCAATGTTGGGCAATTATTATCCTAGATGCTAAAATTAGATAGAAACTAAGCTCTTTTTTTTTAAACTTGAAGTTTGGTCCTGTAAATAAATAAACAAATAAGTCTAACTTTGGGAGATTCAATTCTTTGTTCAGTGACACTTATACCCTTAAAATTTTTACAAAGTAAATAGCTTTATTGCATGACCACCACCAATAAAAAATAACTTTTTTTTACTCCTTCTAAAATTTGGAAGAATAATTTGTGTGTGTGTGCGTGCGCGCGCACGCATGCGCGCCAATCTAACTGAAGCCAAGCACCAGCAATATATAATCTTCCACTTCAGTTTTTACATTGAGGCTGAGGTGAATCTACTCACTTTGAACAATTTCCACCAATGTATCACCTGTATAGATTTACCCAGAACAGATTCATAAGCTTTCTTTAAAGCATGGGATGAATATCCTATTTCCATTTGCAGTAATATCCTATTAAATTTTTCTCTTTGGTTTGTTCTAAGTGGTTAAGTATTAAATTCTCAAATTTGGTAAGAGGCCATGTTTCAACATACATGGCTCCAACATTCTAAGTCTATGAACATAGTGTTCAGCACCCTATTGCTAATCTCTAATTTAAAGTTTATGATAGTGGGGAAGATAGTGATTTATTATTGTGACAATTTAAAAAACCTGAGACTTTTTAAAAAGATATATATTTTATGTGACCTGTCTAACTTATGTAACTAGGTGAGATGAACATTTTGTAAAATAAAGAAATAATGATTCTAGAAATAACCAATGTATGACTTTTTATAAAAATACATTCATCTGACCAGCAGATAATATATATATAATAAAATGTTTGCATCAGTGGTGATATGCACAGAAGTACACATACCGTATATATTCTTATAGCCACTCCCAGACAGTGACTTACCTCAGTGTAGTCTGAGACAAAAAAAGATGTTGTCCCATCATATTCAACAAAATGCTTTGGAAACAGCCTAATCCATGTATCATCACCATAGAATATTATTCTTTTCCCAGCAACTTTGGCCTGCCATATTAAGTTGTCTTCCATCAAGGCTGGAGAGTTAAGGTTCATGATTATATCAATGAAACCTGGGATGCTACCAGTCATAAGTGCCTGCAGAGGAATCCACCAAAAGGAAAGGAGAGATGGATCAAGCATTAGATGTGGTTTCAATAGAACTAAAACCTGACATTGGACAAGGACCCACTTCTGCATGTGCATACATAAACATTGCAGACAGTCAACACCTTTAAGCAAATGGCTACCCTTAATTCAGTATAGGTGGCAGGACTACAAGTACTGAATTCAGGACTATGGTACTGAATGTAATGCCCTTGGTATGGGTAACTTGAGTACTCCAAGAAGCTGGTGATTTTTTCTCTCTCACTGTTTTACTCACCTCAGATATCATACCAGAGCGTACCATCACAATCTGAGAAAAAACACATTGGAGCAACACTAAAACCATCGGAATTGCTACCACCCGCCACGCTCATGAGTTCATCGAAGCCTGGCATTCCACAAGAAATTCCATCAACAGACACATTGATCTACAACTAGCCTACAAATCCCTCAGAATCCAAACCAACCGCACAGCCAATCAGAGACAGCACCGACCCTCAACCAACCCACGCAAGCCCCCCACCAGCAGTTCACCTCCCAATGACCCTGATCTGATATAACCTCTCCATCACAAGATCCATCACAAGCCTCTCACTGATGATTCATACCTGACCCATCAGAAGACCCTCACAAGACCCACACCCACACCTGAAGCCCTTATAAACAGAATACTGACAATGACATCCCTAAACTCTGCTGAAGATGTTACCTAACCTGGTAATGAAACATTCATAAACTCGGAGAACGAACCTTCATCCTCAAAAAAAACTCATGTTGTCAAAAAGAACATATTTCTGCAATAAGCATTAAGCATACTGCTTTATGATATGTACGGTGTATAGATTTAGCAGAAGACAACGTATCACTCATCAAGAAATATTTATTTCCAAGATACCAGAACTTACTTTAATTCGAGGCATAGTGACAGTAGGCGCCTT
>NW_015393348.1:9646-14774 GCF_001527695.2 Protobothrops mucrosquamatus | reverse complement strand
TTTCATAAGGATCCAGATAGAATTTGCTGAGAAACCCAAGGAAAAAAAATAGAGAATAAATGGAATGGGCCATCATTTGCACACCCCAGCAACTTTTACACAAATATTCACCACAGGTAATTCATTTAGCGACTGTTTGAAGTTACGACAGCATTGAAAAAAGTGATTTATGACCATTTTTTCAAACTTACGACTGTTGCAGCATCCCCATGGTCATGTGATCAAAATTCAGACGCTTGGCAACTGACTCCTATTTATGATGATCGCAATGTCCCGGGGTCACGTGATCCCCTTGTGGGAAGTCAGCCCCCCAGAGAAGGAAATATTAAAAGGGCAAAAAAATATATTTCCTCAAAGGATCTTAAAGAGGCAGAAAAGCATGTCCTGTTTTCTTAATGGTCCTGGATCTCCCTCCCCTAGGCAGAGGCCAGCTCTGTAGAAATGTAGACGTAAATCCAGGAAGGTTGAAGCTAGAAGATTAAGAAGACAAAGACACCTAAAATCTATATACCCCACCCAAAGTCAAAGACAGGGCATAATAGGATTAACTCACAGATGTCAAAGGGACACAGGTCAAAATGCATGACACAGGAAATAGCCTCAAACAGGAACAGGAAACATCTCCAAACAAAAGGCTCCAGAGGGTATAAAAACCCACTCCCTACATGTGCTCTCTCTCTTTTCTGCCAGAGTCATCTTTCTGTCTGGCTCTCCTCTTCAATAAACTGCAACCTTCTTTCTAAAGCAGTTGCCATGTTGTTTATCTCCAGCTTGGACTGAACCACAATGAAGACTTTTCTTCCAACACCCTTTTGCGACCTTCTGACAAGCAAAGTCAATGGGGAAGCCGGATTCACTTCACAACCGGGTTACTAACTTATCAACTGCGGTGATTCACTTAACAACTGTGGCCAGAAAAGTCGTAAAGTGGGGCAAAACTCATTTAACATTTAACAGCAGGAATTGTGGGCTCATTTGTGCTCATAAGTCAAGGACTACCTGTATTTCTAAACATGGCTTCTCCGTTTAATTTCTTATGGCTGGCAAAAGCTGGAGAGTTGTTTTAATCACTAGAATTGTCTTGGCTTTTGCAAGATTCTCATTTTTGGCTAAAGAGGCAGTGTTAGAGAGGAAAATAGGCAATGAAATATAGGCTCTGGAAACTTGTCAAGGCCGGTGGAGATTTAGACAAACATGTTTTGATGTAAATTAAAAAATGCCATCTCAGCTGTTTAGTACTTCGGCATAACATATAATTATAAAAGAGTTGCCATCTGTGAAATAGCATCCAGCAACACATAAGAATATCATTTTGTTCTCATCTATCTGAATTTCATTTTGCACTCTCAGCAAATTCATCAATTATCTGGACCTAGTTATTTCCTTTTCCACCGCAATTTCTTCATTTTCAATATATAACTTTGCCATTCGAAAAAGCTCTTCTCCTCCTTTGAGTTCTATGCATAAAGGTTTTTTTTTAAAAAAAGCACATCCATTTGAAGTTTCCAAATTGGGATTCATTGTCGCATAATTGAACTAAAGCCGTTTGGGGTCATTATTATTTTTTCCCAAAAATCTGAAGCAGAATGTTATCATTATGGTTTCTGGTTATATTAAATTTATCTCACTGTTTCCAAAAGATTTTGTACAACTAAAAAAAAACTCTGCAAATTTGCCCTTCAAATTTCCCTACAGCAAAATTGTGGGTGTGGCATTTGTAAGTTCTTATTTGAATTCAATATCTGGAGGGTTTCCTGAGACATACATGTCTTTACCTGACAGGTATTCTCAAATATTTGATATCAAGAGAAGGTGAGTGCAACGTAACAGCTTTGACCCATTGGCATTGCCCCATTGGCAACCCATGTTTCTCCATGCAGGCCTCCATGTACTAAGTAGAAGCATTAGAAGTAGGAGCTCAAGATCCAGAAGGTTCTTGACAGACTTGAACACTGGGGTCTATCCAACAAAATTCAGTTCAGTGATGAGAAAAGTAAATGTTGAAGGAAAAATCTTCATCAGGGTTCAATCCAAGCCGGGAATAAACAACATGGCGACTGCTTTAGAAAGAAGGTTGCAGTTTATTGAAGAGGAGAGCCAGACAGGAAGATGACTCTGGAAGAAAAGAGAGAGAGCACATGTAGGGAGTGGGTTTTTATACCTTCTGGGGCTTTTGTTTGGAGTTGTTTCCTGTTCCTGTTTGAGGCTTTGTATTTCCTGTGTCATGTATTCTGAGCTGAGTCTGAGTGTGCCCCTTTGGCATCTGTGGGTTAATCCTATTATGTGTGTCTTAGAGTTTGGGTGGGGTATGTAGATTTTAGGAGTCTTTGTCTTCCTAAGCTTCTAGCTGGAGGGCTCCAACCTTCCTGAATGGATTATCACATCTGCATTTCTACAGAGCTGGTTTCTGCTTGGGGGAGGGAGACTTGGGGCTATTAAAAAAACTGGGCATGCTTTTCTGCCTCTTTAAGATCCTTTGAGGAGATATATTTTTCTGCCCTTTTAATATTTCCTTCTCTGGGGGGCTGGTTTCCCACATAAGGTTTTACACTTAGGCAAGAAAAATCAAATACACAGGTATAGAAAAGGTAGTAGCATAGAATAGCAGTCTTCCAGTACTTGAGCGGTTTCACAGAGAAGGACATATTCTATAATATTTTACATTAACTGCAAAGTTAGATCTCATTTTTCTTTTCAGCTGGGATTTTTTTCTTTCATTCGTTTATTTACCTATAGATTACATACTGTATGTAGGTGACCCTTTTTTCATTTAAATTTTACTTCAGCGCTAGCCACAAGAGGGAGCGAAAGACTAATTTTTAAGATGCTGCCTATTCCACATTTTTTTCCAGCTTACCAAGAAGCAGGTTGTGGTCTACTTTGTCAAATGCCTTGCTGAAGTCTAAGTATACTATGTCCACAGCCTTTTGCTGGTCTATTTTTAACAAACCCATGCTGGTTCCTAGTTATAACTTTATTTATTTCTAGATGTTTGCAGATCTAAATAATAATAATAATAAAGTTGGAAGGGACCTTGGAGGTCATCTAGTCCAATCCCCTGCTCAGGAAGGAAACCCTATACCATTTCAGACAAATGGCTGTCCAGTCTCTTCTTAAAAACTTCCAGTGATGGCGCATTCACCACTTCTGAAGGCAGGTTGTTCCATTGGTTAATTGTTCTCACTGTCAGGAAGTTTCTCCTTAGTTCTAGGTTGCTTCTCTCCTTGATGAGTTTCCCTCCGTTGCTTCTTGTCCTGCCTTCAGGTGCTTTGGAGAATAGCTTGGCTCCCTCTTCTTTGGGGCAGCCCCTGAGATATTGGAAGGCTGCTATCATGTCCCCCCTCGTCCTTCTCTTCATCTGTTTTTTGATTATCTTTTTCAGGATCTTCCCAGGTGGTGATATTAGCCTGGTTAGTCTGTAGTTTCCTGGGTCTGTTTTTTTTCCTGCTTGCGCAGGGGGATGGACTAGAAGACCTCCAAGGTCCCTTCCAGCTTCTATTCTATTCTATTCTATTCTATTCTATCCTTCATTATTCTATTCTATTCTATTCTATTCTATTCTATTCTATTCTATTCTATTCTACTCTACTCTACTCTACTCTACTCTACTCTACTCTACTCTACTTTATTCTATTCTATTCTATTCTATTCTATTCTATTCTATTCTATTCCTTTTCTGAAGATGGGAACCCCACCAGCTCTTTTCCAATTCTCAGACAATTCCTGGGTGTTCCAGGATTTTTGAAAAATATGGTACAATAGTTCTGAGATAACATCTGCCAGCAGTATGACCCTTGTACTTTCCTGCCTAAGAAGAGATGGACTTTAACCAACTTGTGGCTGGATTGCTTCTAGAACCTTCCTGAAGCAGGTCCCTCTTAGAAATTCAAACGCTAAGCCTGCTTGTTCCTTTTGGGTTCCCTGGTTGACCAATTATTCCATATTCTGGGAATCAGCCCTTCAGCACCTTCTAACAATCAGGTATTTGTCCCTCAAAAAAACAGATTCTCGCTGGGTTTGATCTGTTGGTTCTCAGTCTTTTCAGTTTCCTCTAGAAAAGTCTCCGCCTACATGTTGGTGCTCTTGTCAGTTTTTAAGATCTGGCCATTTTTGCCACTGGCGATTACAACTTGAATTCTTCTTCCTGACTTCCTTCAAGGTGCTCTGCAAAATTTTCAAGCCGCTCAAAACACATCTTGCCCTGAAGCAAAGAAAACGTAACACAAAAGGTCACATCTGTAGTAGCATGCCAAACAGGATGCTGGTGTTGGAAGTCTGCCCCCACCCGCCCACCCTCCTAGAGAAGGAAATATTTTGGGGGGATATTAATATGGCAGAAACTAGCCCCCAGAAACCAGCCCCCAGTCTCTCCCTGTCCCGAGTAGAAACCAGCTTTTACAAATGCAGATTTGATCATCCATTCAGGGAGACTGGAGGCAAGAAGGCTGGAGCTGAGGGGATTAGAAAAACAAAGACTCCAAGAACAATAAAATGACCTTTAGGACGTAAGAGGATTAACCCACCACCATTAGAATACCAACAGGGCACACTCCAGCTCAGGTCAAAGTACTGTGGGAAGTCAGATTCCCCCCCCCCCCCAGAGAAGGAAATATTAAAAGGGGCAGAAAAATATATTTTCCCTCAAAGGGATTTTTTAAAAGCAGAAACCAAATGTCTCTGGCCTCAAATCTCTGCCCCAAGCAAGAGCCAGCCCTGTACAAATGCAGATGTAAAACCATCAGAAAGTTGGAGCCAGAGAACTCAAGAAGACAAAGTGTCAGAATCCAATTATATTTCATCTCTAGTTATCGACTATGGAAAACCCCATTTCTGCCCTCTCTGGATTCTGTCATACGACGAAGGGGAAGGGGGGTGAACAAAGGGGTTTTATGGCCCTCACTTCCTTCGGTACAACTTCAAAGGGATTGAATGTGGATACCACCAAAAGGACTAATCATAACAATGGGGCCATCAGCTTTCATCTACTCCCCTCTGAAGTCTCCCTTCCACCGGCAGTGAGGAAAAGGGAGTGGAAATGTAATGCCTGGGATTGTCACTGGAAGGATGGTGGGGTGGGGTGGGGCTGTTGGGGACCCCTTAAAACCTTGAACCGTAGGGCTTGGGCCCC
>NW_015393348.1:8180-9278 GCF_001527695.2 Protobothrops mucrosquamatus | reverse complement strand
ATGTGGATACCACCAAAAGGACTAATCATAACAATGGGGCCATCAGCTTTCATCTACTCCCCTCTGAAGTCTCCCTTCCACCGGCAGTGAGGAAAAGGGAGTGGAAATGTAATGCCTGGGATTGTCACTGGAAGGATGGTGGGGTGGGGTGGGGCTGTTGGGGACCCCTTAAAACCTTGAACCGTAGGGCTTGGGCCCCGGGTCCTGTCTAGAATGCCTGCAACCATTTTCTGTTAATAAAGATGCCTGTTGGAAGAAATATTCCAAGAGTTCTGTCTTCTTAAGGTGCAAAGTGGGGTGGGTCCTTACACAAAGAGAAAATCTGCATACCTCACCCAAACTCTAAGTCATTAGCCCAGCCCCAGGGAAGCAGGATATGACTTTTAGGACATAATAGGACTAACCCATGACCATCAAGTATACCAGAGAGGCACACCTAGGCTCAAGTCAGAATACATGACACAGGAAATATCCTCAAAGGTCATGCCACAGGAACAGGAAACTATTCCAAACAAAAGGCTAGAGAGGGTATAAAAATCTACTGCCCATGTGCTCACCCCTTTCTCTCTCCTCTGCTCTTTCCTGCAAGAACCATCTTTCTGCTTCTTCAATAAACTGTAACCATCTTCCCAAAGCAGTCACCATGTTGCTTATTTATTCCCGGCTTGGATGAACCAGGATGAAGACTTTACTTCTGACAGTACACTGCGTAGAAACAGGAGCAATCTCAAATACAAAGTTCAAAGAGGGTATAAAAACCCACCCACTGTAAGGACCCACCTCAGCTAACCACCCAGGTGTAGCTATTAGCAACCTCAACCTTGCTTTGCCCCTGTTTTGTGTGGGGAGATGGAACCACTGGAGAAGAGAGGCAACAGCAGATACAATTCATGCAAAAGTGTAATAATAATAATAATAATAATAATAATAATAATAATAATAATAATAATAATAATAATAATAATAATAATAATAATAATAAAGTTGGAAGGGACCTTGGAGGTCATCGAGTCCAACCCCCTGCTCAGGCAGGAACCCTACACCATTTCAGACAAATGGCTGTCCAGTCTCTTCTTAAAAACTTCCAGTGTTGGAGCA
>NW_015393348.1:0-8026 GCF_001527695.2 Protobothrops mucrosquamatus | reverse complement strand
AAAAAACAAACTTCCAAGGTTGGTTCGTCTGCTTACAAATAAAACTCACAGTTAACTTTAAGTTGCAGCGGTGGCGGCGGCTTCTAGCTTCGCCGAAGCGAAGGCGTCCTGGATCGCGGAGAATCCTCGGGGCTCCGGAGGAGTTCTCACCTACATCGTCCATATAGGACGACTCGGGAACTCAACTCCTACCCCGGGCGCTATTTTCCTCCACTGAATGGAGAGAACATTTTTGGGTTACGGAAACAGGTACGAAAAGACCATACATTCTATTTTCACAGGTAATTTCCCTAATGCAAAGAGGAGGAGAACTTGCCTGCACTCCTTCCTGGTTTTTTTTTCCCCTCCCTCCCTGCCGTTATCTTGAAATCCTCTTCCTTTTCCATCCTCAAGGCTTTCTCCAAGCCACACATCAATTCCAGACTCTGCTCCTTTGTTTTTTCTTCCTCAATTCCGCTCAGCCAATTCTGGAGCTTAAGTTAAAGCCTGCATTTTTTCAAGTGCCAAAGCCACACAAAACCGTCAGGGTGAAGCAAAGAATTTCAAAGTGGCTTCTAGTGGCTATGGAAATGGGCTGCACATCCCAGAAGCAAGGAAGCTGCCAATACAGTATTCATTTTAAGATGTAGGAAGTCAGCACGCAACCTTCCCCCTCCCCTATAGAGAATGAAATATTTGGGGGAATATTAAAAAAAAAAAAAGACAGGATAGACTATTTCCCCTAAAGGAGAAATGGAGAAAAATCTTTAAAAAGGCAGAAAGCTGTCCTAGTCTCCCTCCCACAGGAAAAAAACAGCTTCAAACTAAAAAAAATGGAGGAGGCCACTCTTTAGAAATGCAGATTTGGTAATCCATTCAGAAATTCATAAGCAAAAGACCTTCAGCCCCCACAGCTGATGGGTTAAGGATTTACATTCCCCCACCCAGCTCCAAGGACAGGACAGGACCTCCAGGCCACCGTGGGAGTCAGGCAACAATAATTAGAATACCAAAAGGGCACACTCAAGCACAGATCCAAGTACATTTCACAACAGGCACCTCAAACACAAAGCCCCAAAGAATGTATAAAAAAAAACCCACCCACTCTCAACTCCATTTGGTCCAGCTGTCTTCAATAAACAAGAATCTTCTTTCAAAAGCGGCCTCCATTTTATTCCCATCTTGGAACTGGACCTGACTTTTCTTTCAACACATGCAAGAGCTTTCTGGGCCTGCGTCCCACTGTCTGCTATCAGATATTGTTTTCTAACATTCACTCAGAACTTGCCTTCCTGTAATCCAGTGGTTCTCAACCTTTTTAATGCCGCGACCCCAACCGGTCGTAAGTCGAGGACTAAACCGGTCGTAAGTCGAGGACTAAACCGGTCGTAAGTCGAGGACTAAACCAGTCATAAGTCGAGGACTACCCAACCGGTCGTAGGTCGAGGACTTTCCCTGCCCGGGAGCGCCGCGCATGCGTGGTTCCGCCCCCTGCACCGGCCGAGGCGTAGCTGGCAAGCGGCAGAGACGGAGCAGGACGACCACCAGCTGGCCCAGCTCAAGGGAGGTAAGGCGCCTGCCGGAAAAGGGGAAAAAATGGCGGACAAAAAAAATGGCAGACAGCCTTGCTTGGCGATCCCCGTGAAATGGTCGATCGACCCCAAATGGGGTCCCGACCCACAGGTTGAGAACCACTGCTGTAATCCATTATTTTATGTCCTTTTCTGTGATAGGATAGAAATCGTGGCTTAGTCTTCTTTGACATACCTACAGGAGTATGAGATAATAATTCTTTCTTTCTTAAGGCTAAATTTGCCCAATTCCTTTAATCGCTTCAAATTAAGTTTTTCGTCCCTTGAACATCACCCTTCTCTGAATTTATTCAGTTTCATTGAATCTTCCTCCATATGAGATACCCAGAACCAGACACCATACTGGGGTAAAATCTGGTCCAGGCACAATTAAGTAAACCAATGTTTCCCATGATCTATAAATCATGTTTTTGTTGATGCAGTGTAAAACTGCATTCGCCTTTTATCTACAGTATGGCTGTAGAAGTAATTGGGCCAGTAACAGAATATCAGATGGATGCAAAGAGTTGGAATCAGAGCTCACAACCGGGTGTTGTTGAGGTGCTTCAACCTCCAAGCTGCTGTGGATTTGAATCTAAAAAAACGACATTTGAAGCTTGAAATGGCTATTTTCAGCAGAGTAATCCATTTCAAACTGGGGGGAAAAAGTGTTTTAAGCAAGCCAGAACCATTTCAACGGGAAACATTTCAAATTCAAAGTGTTCTGCACAGCCATATAAAATTTCTGTTTCCCCAAGGCAAATCTTGGCATCCTAGTAGACGATCCCTTAAACATGAGCCAGCCGCGTGCGACGGCAGCCAAAAAAGCTAACACAATCCTTGGTTGTACAAACAGAGGCATAGAATCAAAATCAAGTGAAGTATTAATACTACTTTATAAATCTTAGTAAGGCCACACCTGGAATACTGCTGCCAATTTTGGGTACCACGTTACAAAAAAGGTGTTGGCCCACAGGTGCATCTTTTACCTGAACACGTAGCAACTGAGCAAGTTATTGCTGCCAAGAGGGGCTACTTTCTTTTCCTTCAAATTGATTCTTTTTCTCCCACCAGATATTTTCTTTAAAGTTTAAAAGATACGGTTGCATCTCAACTGCAAAGTAGAGCTTCCCCCTTTTTTTTTATTGTAACCCTGGTGGGAAAAGTGCTTAAATGGCTTGATCGATAGGACATTAACGCTGTCGCTCACTCATTCCCAGCCTATTCGTCTCTTTTATGGGAAACGACTGTCATTAGAGGGTGCCTTTCATCTCAGAGACTCCCAACAAACTCCAGGAGCTACTGGTAATAAAATAATAATTGCAGCTTGGAGGCTTCAAGGGTGGATCACCAAGCATTTAGAAAAAAAAATGCTAATGAATGAAAAAAGTTGCAATGCAAGGAAAGAAATATCTATGGGCCCTGGACAGCTTCTTGGCCTAATTGCTCCTCAAAGCCTAAAAACCAATTTATTTTATTGACACTTCCAAGGGCTGTTTTCCCCACACCTAGGATTCCTAGATCCCTTTCACAGTTACTGCTAATGAGCCAGGTATTACCTATTCTATACCTGTGCATTTATTTTTTCTTGCCTTACTTTTTTCACCACTGAATTGCTTTTAGTTGAATAGGGCCAAGTGTTCAAATCTGTCAAGATTCTTCTGGATTTTGAGCCTATCTTCTAAAGTGTTGGTTATTCCCCCCCCCAAAAAAAAACTTGGCATCATCTGTAAATTTGATGAGTAATTGTGTGTGTAAGTTTGCAACCTAAACATTGCTCAATTTTCGGAAGATCAACCATGTTGGTTAAATACTACTGTCTGCTTTGACACAAACTGAAAGAGAAAAATCTATCTGGTTTATACTTAGGAGCTGAAACCTCTATCAAATCTTTCAGGATAGTAAACCAGAAAACAAAGTTTAAAAGTATCCTGGAAGAAGGGACATTAATGTGGCTATAGGATCGCCCAGCATCAAGTGCAACTTGCAGGGATCCTTATCTTTTCATTAGAATGCATCTCATTTCGCATTGTCAGCAACATCTGAAACAAAGCTTATAAATGCAATGTATTGATTATCCATCTCTATATCTACCTACCTACCTACCTACCTATCAGAACTGCATATATACATGATATGGCAGAAAACCAATGCATATTGGTGTTTTTTTAAAAAAATAAAAACCAATGTGTAAGGCCAAACTAGCAAACAAAAATACATGTTTAGAGGAAGGTGCACCCAAAGTGCAAGAATAGAATAGAATAGAATAGAATAGAATAGAATAGAATAGAATGGAATGGAATGGAGTGGAGTGGAATGGAGTGGAATGGAATAGAATAGAATAGAATAGAATAGAATGGAATGGAATGGAATGGAGTGGAGTGGAGTGGAGTGGAGTGGAGTGGAATGGAATGGAATGGAATAGAATAGAATAGAATAGAATAGAATAGAATAGAATAATATAATAATATAATATAATAATAATAAAGTTGGAAGGGACCTTGGAGGTCATCGAGTCCAACCCCCTGCTCAGGCAGCAAACCCTATACCATTTCGGACAAATGGCTGTCCAGTTTCTTCTTAAAAACTTCCAGTGTTGGAGCATTCACCACTTCTGGAGGCAGGTTGTTCCACTGGTTAATTGTTCTAACTGTCAGGAAGTTTCTCCTTAGTTCTAGGTTGCTTCTCTCCTTCATTAGTTTCCATCCATTTCTTCTTGTCCTGCCTTCAGGCGCCTTGGAGAATAGCTTGACTCCCTCTTCTTTGGGTCAGCCCCTGAAATACTGGAACACTGCTATCATATCCCCGCTCGTCCTTCTCTTCGTTAAACTAGACATATCCAATTCCAGGAGTGGAGTGGAGTGGAGTGGAGTGGAATGGAGTAGAATAGAATAGAGTAGAGTAGAGTAGAGTAGAGTAGAGTAGAGTAGAGTAGAGTAGAGTAGAGTAGAGTAGAGTAGAGTAGAGTAGAGTAGAATAGAATAGAATAGAATAGAATAGGACAGGACAGCACAGGATAGGAGCTGGAAGGGACCACTGAGGTCTTCTAGTCCAGCCCACTGCTCAAACAGGAGAACCTATACCATCTTAGACAAATGACTGTTTATTACATGCAAGTAATAGATTTGCAAAAATGAGAAGAGGGGAAAAAAAAACCCAACCATGGCAGACTCACAAGAATAAGCAACTGAGTAGACAGAATCACCTCTTGCTCACTGTGGCTCCTTCCAAGACAGCAGCCGGAGCAGAAATTCTTTAGAAGAACAAAAATGAGCTAGAATGTCAGGCGCTGCTCTGTTTTTATTTCGCTTGCCAAAGGGAAGATACCTGAATCTCTCAGGCGAGGTGCCTTGTCTGTACCAATGTATCAATTTTTTGTTTGTTTGTTTGTTTTTACCAAAAGTCCCATTAGGCCTTATTTTCGGAGGATGTTTTATTTTGCAGCCAGCTGGCCGCTCCCTCCCACCATCTGCTTGCCCGTGACCGCAAAGGCTTATAGGGCTTCCCAAGGCAGACACACTCTTTGCCCGGATGGAGACATGACGGAGACTGGAGACTCCTTTTCAAAGCGCCCCATTTGGAAAAAGACAAAAACTTCCAGTCTTTGTCATTTCTCCATCAGTTCTTTCTATCTGGTTCTTTCTACCGTATTCGGTGTGGAGCTAGCTCGCCCCCCTGTGGTGGACTTTGGGAAATGCACCAGGGTGTAAGAACCCGCTTCAAAACCTCTTCCTAAGAATAGAATAGAATAGAATATGGAATTATAATAGAATAGAATATAGAATAGAATATGGAATTATAATAGAATAGAATATAGAATAGAATATGGAATTATAATAGAATAGAATATGGAATTATAACAGAATAGAATATAGAATAGAATATAGAATAGAATATAGAATAGAATAGAATAGAATAGAATAGAATAGAATAGAATAGAATAGAATATGGAATTATAATAGAATAGAATATAGAATAGAATATGGAATTATAATAGAATAGAATATAGAATAGAATATGGAATTATAATAGAATAGAATATGGAATTATAACAGAATAGAATATAGAATAGAATATAGAATAGAATATAAAATAGAATAGAATAGAATAGAATAGAATAGAATAGAATAGAATAGAATAGAATATGGAATTATAATAGAATAGAATATAGAATAGAATATGGAATTATAACAGAATAGAATAGAATATAGAATAGAATATAGAATAGAATAGAATAGAATAGAATAGAATAGAATAGAATAGAATAGAAAATATTGAATGGAATGGAAAGGAGTAGAATAGAATAGAATAGAATGGAATGGAATGGAATGGAATAGAAATAAGGAATAGAATAGAATAGAATAGAATAGAATAGAATAGAATAGAATAGAAATAAGGAATAGAATAGAATAAAATAGAATAGAATAGAATAGAATAGAATAGAATAGAATAGAATAGAATAGAATATGGAATTATAATAGAATAGAATATAGAATAGAATATGGAATTATAATGGAATAGAATATAGAAGATGATTACCCAGTCTCTAAGAAAGCAGAATGCCACGGAAGCAGTCCCTTCTGCGTTACAGTAAATAAATAAAATAAATTTTAAAAACCTCATCTTTTGGTGTTGTTCCTTTGTGGTGCAGAACAGAGGGGGGGAATCAACTGGTGCCTTAAATTTCCGTTTGTGTTTCCATTGTGTTCTTTCATTGAGTGAGCTTGTAAAACGTAATAAAATTAAAGTCATGGTGCAAAGAGTTGACCGGTCGTCCAGAAAGCGATGTAAAATGGTCTTATGAAGTGAACAAGGCTACAGTTATAAAGAAATTAGAAGAAAAACGGGTGGAAACTTAAAACCAAAGGGGGCATTTCTACTGTACACTTTTCCCAAAAGGTTTCCACAATTTTGGCCACTACTGTAACTAAGATGTCTGGGCAAGCACAGCTGCTGCTGCTAGTATCCTTCAAATCTTTAAGGCTTATCTTATGTGCTCCATTTGGACTCACGGCGTGTTCTTAGCCATCAAGAGCTTCTTATGTATAACAAACCCAAAGATTTCCGGCTAAAGCTAAAAGCTGATTATGGCTCCGAATCCGCGGCATATGGCACCGGTTCTCTTTGTGCAAAAAGTTGCAAGGGGAAACTCAGGCCAATTAACCCCCTGGCTCCCAGTTTGCCGGTCCAGTCCCCAATGATGTTTCTAGGAAAGGCTGCAGTTGGAAGAAGAGAACTGCCTGGTTTCCATCTTGGAAGGATTGGAGAAAACGTTCCAGGAGGCAGAGCAAGCTAAGTAAACCAGGAAGAGGTGACTACAGTGTCCTCAGGCCGTGACTTTAATTTAGTATTCATCCCCTTTGAGCCACGGTGGGTGCAGTGGTTAGGATGCAGGATGGCAGCCTAGTTCAGCTAATTCTGCCGGCTGCCAGGAGTTCGATCCTGACCGGCTCAAGGTTGACTCAGCCTTCCGTCTTTCCGAGGTCGGTAAATCCAGATTGTTGGGAACAATAGGCTGACTCTGTAAACCACTTAGAGAGGGCTGTACAGCACTGTGAAGCGGTATATAGGTCTAGGTGCTATTGCTATTGCTCTTCCTTTTCACCCTCCTTCCTTCCTTCCATCCTTCCTTCCATCCATCCATCCATGGTACACAATGGTTAGAATGCAACATTGCAGGCAGACTCTGCCCACTGCCAGGAGTTCGATTCTGACCGGCTCAAGGTTGACTCCGCCTTCCATCCTTCCGAGGACAGTAAAATGAGAATCCAGATTGTTGGGGGCAAAATGCTGACTCTGTAAACTGCTTAGAGAGGGCTGTAAAGCAGTATATAAGCCTTAAGAGCTATTGCTAATATGGTATATAAAAAAGCAGATGCTCCTTGCAATGGAAAAAGAAACGAAGGGGTGGAATTTATTAGAAAACTAAGGGCTTGGTTACAGAGCCAGGTTGCTGCCGTGGTTAAAAGCCCAGGGTTGGAGTTCTAGTCCTGCCTTAGGCCTGAGAGCCAGCCAGGTGTCTTTGGAAGACAGGACAACTTCCCAAAAATTGTGAAGAAAGCATTGACTCCAAGCCGCTTCCCAACCTCAGGGCTTCGTTGGAAAGTTCTGCTTTTGGTTATATTGTGTCCCCACTGCAGATATTTCACATTATAGTAAAATCTGAACACAGTTCAGCCCCCTGGTCCTGGTTCAATAGGGTGGCTGTTTGGGAGAGGGAGGGGCGGGCAGCCTTTGGGGCACACAAGGGCCAAAGGCCACTGTTGCTTTACATTTTCCCGTTTGGCTCTTAAGGGCGGCCTCTGCTCTTGGCAATCATGGCTGGTCATCCTGCTCTTTCAGGCTGGAAATCCTTTTAAGACATGGAAGCGTTGCATCCTCTTTGCTGAGCTTCAGGCAGAGCGTCCCAAATCGTTGCAGCCCTGCCAGCTCACAGCTGGAACAAGAGTGCCACCTGTTGCTAAGCTGAGACGAGG
>NW_015393347.1:20641-28916 GCF_001527695.2 Protobothrops mucrosquamatus | reverse complement strand
GAACCATTTTTTATTTTAAGTCAGATAAATGCCTTTTACAATTCTGCCACTAGTTTTGCAAAGATAAATGATAACTGATCAGTTGCTGGTCAGGTAGGATGTATCAAAAGTAGTCAGAATACATATGTATCTAAATTCATTTTGAAATATTTCTTCTTCTTTTTTAAATAGCCACCTCTTGAAATAAGCAAAGTCACTTTACACAGGAGAACAATTCTAGACTCCCTGTTAGAAAACTCTCAGCATGTAATTAACAGAAGCTATGTAGAAATGAATATTTCCCATTAAAATATATGGAATCTATAATTATTTTATATTTCATCAGAAACAGGAACCATAGGCATTGCCTTTACAACTATTTTGGACTTACTTAAATGAATTCAGATTTATCTTTCCTCTATTATGCACATGTTCCTAGCCATGACTATTTGCAGTTACCTAAAACACAAATTTACTGTGTTTTGGCCTTTCACCTTTCATGACTACTACCATTTTTCCCAGTAATTGAATCTATTTCTTGAATTTACGTATTTCTATATATGAAAGACTAAAGTTATATTGATATTTGAGAATGGATCAATTGGAGGTTTTTGATGTTCTAAAATAGACGGGAAAAATGAATTGAAGACTTGAATTGTTTTATTTTTTGTGTAACTATGTAATGCTCTTTGAAAAAGAACATAGAATTGTGAAGTTTAAGACAATTATTCCCAAGTTGCTGAAAGAAGGGAGTGGAAGCATCATTGTGTACAGAATATGATATGGTGATTTTCTACCTGCTCAATGGTTTGGATACTGGGATAGCTAATAAAGAAATCTGAAGATTCCAGATTACTCTGGAACAGCCTTCTCTAACCTGCTCACTTCCTCAGGATGTACAGAACTACATCTCCCAACAGTCATTGGCCATTCTGACTGGGAATTCTGGAAGAAAAATTTCCAGGAGGCCACCAAATTCTGGAAAATTGTTTGTAGAAATGAAATCTCTGTATATCAGAGCCCTGGTAAGGGAAGTTCCTCCTATTTTTCCAAATGGCAACCCCTTTTATTTCTCCTGCACATGAAAATACAAAAGTAATATAGGCATTGCAATCAGTTCTAAAGGGTCAAAAAGTGTTGTCTTCAGGAAACAAGAATCCCACCCTTCTGTGAAGCCACAGTAAGTATCAGGAAGGAAACTAATGATAACAACAATTAGCCTTGGCTCACTATAATTTATTCAAAGATGGTGGATTCAAATGAGCCCTGTAATAAACCATGATTCGTTCCGAGTGATGTGTACATAGAATCTAGCTTGTTAGTTAATATTTTAGCCACTTACATCTAATATATCCTGTCTGTTCTAAATAAATATATAAAACAATTGCCTTAATTAGTTTGGGTTATTAAAGGACATTAACCAGAGACTTGCACTGGTCTGAAACACTGCAAATGAATCAGTCAGGAAGGCACGGACGGGAGGCATGTTATCCCTGCTGATGACACAAATATAGATGTGACTGGATGAAAGAAGACAAATACTTTACTTCAAATCATCTGGTACAAACAATAAATCATTGTTTGCATTTAGCTTGCCTAATCCCTGCCTTCAAGATTGTGATCTGTTACTTTTGCTGTTTTTGGTCAGTGGAGAAGGCTAAGCTTAATGGCCTATTGATTCCATTGCAGCTGCAACCTTTTCCAATGAATTATGACATAGCTTGGCCTCTGATCCCTTTCACCTATTGTAAGGGTTTATTCACAATTCATCATCTCTTGAAAGAAAGGTAACTTGTCTCCTCCTTCCCACTGTGGTCTTAGCATTTGTAGTATTTGCCTCTGTTGATGATAAATATAAAATGGGAAAAAGTGACACTGATATTTTGATAAGTCACAATATCACAATGGTAAGACCATCAAAAATCAATCATAGGGGTGATTGGTCTATATCAGGGGTGTCAAACTGCCGGCCCATGGACCAGTTGCATCATTCTGAGGCCACACTCACCCCAGCTCCGGCAATGTGAAAAAAGTCATGCTACGTCCTGACACATCACGTGACACGGCGAGTTTGACACCCGTGGTCTATATAAATAAAATACTGCCTTTCCTGCTATCAAGGTTGAACTTTTATGATTTCCCTATAGAAAGCACGCCTCTCCATTTCATCTTTGTAGGGTTTCAGAGAAAATGAAAAATTCCATTATTAAAGAATATTTGAGGTGTTTAGTGTACATTCCTATGCACATGGGCTGCATGGGTGTCAGCTGGGGGAGCAAAGGAGATAAAAGACGTGCATTTGATGAAGTCATCACACAAAGATGGCAACTTATAGTACGCACTAGCAGTGGTCATTATAGTACAAGTACATAATTGTGACATTGGTGTGACATATTTTGTTACTTTGGCATCATTGGGTTTTTTTCTGGATAGTGCTGTGCCAATGCTGAAGGTTGTTTCTTTGTTTTCCTTATTTTAGGATAATGGATGTTTAAATGGCCATTATCATTTCTTATTATTTAACTAGTAGAAAAGTGAGTAAAGCCCAAGTAGGGTCAATTTAGCATGAATTATAACTGATTTATTCTTATTTCAGGGCAAGTAAATTGTTTAATTTGCCAAATTGTTCAACCTGCCTTGTTTGATTCAAAAAATTGGTTCTGCTCTATTTCTTTTGATCAACAGCAAATAATGACACTGCACAGCTACCAAAATAAAGAGGGTGGAGGGTTTCTTATTTATATAAATACCAGGATGATGAAGAAAAAGGAGTCTTGGATTAAGTAATTTATAATTTTCAAACCAGAGTGATTCCTGCAATGAGATCAGGATGACCTGCCTCAATCATAACATTTTTAAATAACAATAAATATTATTTGTCTTTGGTTCCTAGTTATCTCATCCTTAGCATCTCACTTATTAATGTAAAGCTTTTGATACGAGCTGCTATGATGATGAACATAAAAGGCAAAAAGAAAACTGGTGCATTTTAATTGGTTAGAAGTCTTCTAGGGATTTGCAGAGTAATAATTTGCAAAAAAAATAAAAAGGGCTTCAGGACATGTGAACTCTTGAAACTTGAACTAACTTAATCCACCACCAGCAGTGTTAATCCAAGTACAAGTTTCCAGCTTTGTGTTCATGTTTATAGGTATGCATATGCATTTACCGTTCTTTCAAGACATGGATCCTGTTCCCAACCTTACTAAGGTATGTTCCAATAAATTTTCCACTATTTTTTCCTCTGAACAACAGGAACAAAATTTTAGAAATACATTCCTGTTGTAATATTGTTCACATGACAATAATTGTATATTTGTATAATAACATTGCCCAATATATTATTGTCAATATAAAACAGTTTTGGGGACAGTTTGTATGTATTCATAAGTAGGAGGTATAATCCAACTCCACTCTTTTTCCAACTGATATATTTGTCCAGTTGGTATTTGGAGATATTCTATACCTATTCAGGAGGGCACACTGAGTCAAGGCTTCTATCCCTTGATAAATCTGTTTTCCATAATTGTATCTATTTACTTGAAACCATTCAAGGTAGTAATGAATTACGAATTCCGCTGATTGATTGGGTAATGAGTTAAGATGTACTTTTGTTGTTGTTCTTAATCTCTTTCTAATCACCTTTATTGCATGATCCCTAATCCTTGTAGTTTTACAAGAAAGTGGAAAATGCTTTTCATGTTATTTTTCAATGTGATGCATGATTTGATACACCTTGAATGTTTTCTCCCTTTGTCACTTTTTTTCCTAAGCATGTTATGTCCCAGATAGGAGGCCATCTGGAGATTCTGTGTATGTCATTTTGTGCTCCGTGGGGAACAAGTGGGATGTAAATATAATAACATTAATCAATGGATTGGGAAATTGAATTATTATAGTTCACTGGGCTTTAGGAAGGTCATTCAAGAGATTTTGACAAATCTGTTTTTATTGCTTTCTATGCCTCTAACTAAAAGACTATTTGTTTATTGTAGAAAATGTTTGCTACGCAGGAGGCAAAATTCTTTGTTTCTTAAATGCACCTGGCTTTGTTGTAGATAATTCCACTCCTTTAACAAGAAACAGCTTTTGTTCTCTCTTCTTTTTTACTCCCTGAACATCTGCTTCAGAGAATTAGAGAAATATCTGAAACAGAGCCTGAAATAGTGAGAAAAGGTTTCCAGGGAAAGAGGGATTCTCTACCATTTCTTTCTTCCAATAGGAAATTCCATTGGGTTGCATGCTCATCTATGAATGTCTATATATTTGAATCCCATTCTTTGAAATGATGTGTTGTTAATACAGTATTTCTCTTACAGGATAGTTTTGTCAGATGTATTTGAGTACAATGTTATCTTAATCTTGGATGT
The DNA here is from genome assembly GCF_001527695.2 of Protobothrops mucrosquamatus. Taxonomy (NCBI): domain Eukaryota; kingdom Metazoa; phylum Chordata; class Lepidosauria; order Squamata; family Viperidae; genus Protobothrops; species Protobothrops mucrosquamatus. The sequence goes on along the minus strand of NW_015393347.1, from coordinate 24,567 downwards.
CTTGTCTCCATCCATCCACTCATCTTTTCTTTTCTTCTAAAGGTTCCCCATTAAAAGATAATCACAAAATAAAATTTAATTGTAAATTACAATCAGACTAAACTGTCACCAAACTGAAACACTCTTCTATGAAGGTACTGTACTGTGGACCTTCCTGCCCAAAGTCCAGAAGTAATTAGCTTAACAATCCTGCCCTGTTCCTGAAATATATGACAAACACTGTCATTAGCACATTAGTGGGATCACTTCAGCCTCCTATTTGAATGATGACAGGTAGAGATCTTCCCTTTTCCCTCTTAAGTATTATCCTCAGTTTTATAAATGTGGATCCTGAAAGTTACCTTCCTCTGGGATACAGATGGTGGCTTTGATCCACCTCTAATGTCATGAGCATAGACCAGAAAATCATCCTAGTAGTTAAACTCACCTTCCAAAGATACTGTGATTGAATGATAAAGGTACATATTAGTATCCTTAGTACCAACATGAGTTGTGCCACCATTTTTTAAAATATTAATTATAAGAAGGTTATTAAATATAATAGGGAAATAAAAGATGAATTCTATCTATTCAAACATTTCATGATCAGAATAGCCATAGGGAACACTGTTTTTGTTACAACAAAAATTAGAGTCCCCCTTCAAATCTTGATCATATTTACTTATTCAGAGAAGCTAAATTTAATTAATTTCTCTTCAATTTTCCTGATTTATTGTTTTACTGTTTATCTCCAACTGAAACAAAGCTAAGATATAAAATAATTTGACGTACATTTGTCATACTTTTGCCTACTGCTCTGCAGGCAACCTAAAGTCCATAGACTGTATGAGCATCTTCCCTCCTTATTTTGCATATATTGAAGCCCTGAATTAGCTTGTCACCAAAATTCAATGGTAAAGTGCAAAAATAGCAATTTTCAGAGTTTTTTAAACTAGGGGAAATGCATTAGGACTCCCATTGGGCTATTTTACTTTCACTTTTCCTACACCTATGTCTTTTCTCATCCCTTTCTTCAAAGAAAAAGTCAGTCCCAGGTTTTTCCTACAAAAAAAAAATCTTCATCCCAGCAAATTTCTTTTTCCATGTTTCCCCAGATGTAAATTGTAAGGTTCTTATGGCAAGGGCCTGAGGGAGAAAGAGAATTAAAGTGTGAAAGGGAGATGGAAATGGAGAGGAAGAAAATTTATATATGTTGAGCAATTCGATTTTAAGTGCTTAGTCAGCATTGCCAGACCACATTTGTTCTAGTCTACCTTAACTAATTTCAGCAGCACCGTGGAGAAGGATGAAATGGAGCAGGGGAGCGATGCCATCAGATTTTGTTCAGTGGTTCCACCCTATTTTCAATGTTCAATTTTTAATGTTCTCAGAAGACATGTTCATGTCAGAATAGTTCTCCCCTCCGGTGGTGTACTTAGTGACACTATTTCATAGCAATAGCAAATTGAAAAGATTAATTTTCTGTAATCTTTCTCTCCTCCCTCCCTTCAGCCAGTCAAGGACTGTTACCTGAAGTGTAAGGTTGTTCATATTTCCTAAATTACAGTAATATTGCTATAGCAAAAAAAAATGACAAAGCATTAATCCTTTCCATGGAAATATTCACAGTAAGACTGGGAAACGATGCGGTAAACATTTAGAACTCAAGGTGATTAAATGTTTTAAAAGTTGTACCTGAGCTTTCCATAAGCATTTGAGCAACTACCTGTCCAAAAACAGACTTGCATGATTTGTGACCAACTGCACCATCCTAGATGAACTGTATTTGTGATCCTGAGCCAGGGAATTTCTGATTACCATATGAGGTCTTGGAGTTTCACAAATCATCCAGGTTTAGCATTTCTCCAACATTTCTTTGATCTTTTTTATTCACGCCCATAGAAAAATGTTGGGCACACTTATATACACTTGCAAACAGTCTGAAAAATATTGTGATGGTGCATGGATTTTTATAGTGTTATACGCTCAGCAATCTGTAGATCCCATTACTTCTCAAATTTCCCGGACTTCAGTTAAATCCTAAGGGATTCATCATGAGAGAATTCTTTTCATGGGCCCTTTTTTAGATCAGGAACAAAACAACCCCAGGATATTATAAAGTAAGATGAAAAATGTGAAGAGGTTCTTAAAAAAAATAAAAACTACCCTGAGCATGAAGCAATAAAACAGAAACTTCTTTCTGAAGAAATGGAGACTTGGGGATATAGAAAGACAGATTATGACAAAGGAGTAACACAGTGGTTTCCCAAAGTGGCTGAAATGGGTATAAGAGATGGCTGAACTATTTCCAACATAGAACATAGCTGATTAATACCTAAAGTTTATATACACTGAAACAAATAAAGCATAGATTTAGAATAATCTCAGATCAGATGAAATTCTCAGTGCTAGTTTAGTGATTGGGAAATTAAAAAGTGAGGAGGATTAAGTAGAAGGGTTGAATCAAAAGTAATGCCTCTGCATTTATAATTTTATAGGTAGTCTCGACTTAACAACTGGTCTGGAGGTCTTCAGTGGAAGAAGGCAAGACCAGGGTGAGTGCCAAAGCATTGTCCACCAGAGGAGCATCATCGTCCCCCAGGGAGAGTAAGCACAGCAGCAACAGCCTCAAGGAGGAGGTAACCACAGTAGGGAACCCCTGGGGGAAATGGACTGGGCTGGACTGCAGGGTCCCAGTGCCCCGGGAACTTGAGGGCTGGGCTGGGCACTTTTCTTTTGCTGCCCAGGGCTCCAGGCAGCCCAGGGGACTGTCAACACTAACCAGGCACCCAGATCCTCCTCCGAGCAGGTCCACACCCGGTTTCCTCTCTGCTTGGGCTGTGGAATGGCTCAGAGCATAGTCGTCCTCCATGGAGTGGCTCGCACTCCTCCATGGAGTGGCTCACACATTGCCAGATGCCTGGCCAAACCAGGCCATTGCTCCACATCCGGCATGAGTGTCGCATTCCCCTTTCTGGTCCTACCACATGGCAGAGTAGTCAAGCCCAGAGCTAGCCCCCACCGATGCTCAACTTGTGCCCCCCCTGCACTCCTGTCTCCCCACCTTTCATCCTACAGGCCAGCTGGCAGATAGGACTAATGAGCTGCAGCTGCTGCCAGGCACTGCAAGCCCCCATGCGCTCGCCGTCTCCTGTACACATGCCCACGGCAGAGTGCAAGACCAGGCTGGGGTGGGCCAAGGCCAAGGTGACAGGGTCTGTCCCCTTGCCATATCCAGGGTGCTCCGTCAGGCCAGTTCTAAACCCATTGCAGGCCAGATCTGGCCCGCAAGTCTTGAGTTTGACATGTTGTTCTATAATATTAACAGCACTATTTATCAAGATGTGCTTTCATAGTAAAACATTGAGATCCAGATCCACACTTGCCATTTGGATGGCCTAGCATTGTTACGTTGCAGCAAAATTTGTTTCTTGTGCTTCCAGATTCTGGCACATCCAACTACCATCTATTGGTGATGTAACAGATATTATTTTTCATTCAACCCTCCTATTAGAGAACCATTATATCCAGTCAATGGGAACACTCCCCTACTAAAGGAACAAAAGTTTCTTTTCTCCATTTTATTTTGTTCTCCCTAGCTGCTTTCTAACATTTGTAAAACCAATTAATTTATTGAAAGAGATGGATAGATGATCTCTCCTTCAGAGGTAAGTTGTCCAAGTTATAGTTGCATCCTATAGGATGCAAGCTATAGTTGCATTCTGTAGCTAAAGTATAAGATAATTGCATGGCATATAGTGAACAACATGTAAGGACCATTATAGAACTTAGTCTAAAGCTAATTGTGATTCTTGTCTACATAGATAGCCTTTATAGCCTTTAGGAAAGTTAGTCAAAGCAAAATTACTGCTCCACATCACTTGCATTCTATATACTGTACCCACACACCATAAGATCCATAAATCAATAGGTATATGACCTGAGAT
>NW_015393347.1:17956-20282 GCF_001527695.2 Protobothrops mucrosquamatus | reverse complement strand
ATGGCATATAGTGAACAACATGTAAGGACCATTATAGAACTTAGTCTAAAGCTAATTGTGATTCTTGTCTACATAGATAGCCTTTATAGCCTTTAGGAAAGTTAGTCAAAGCAAAATTACTGCTCCACATCACTTGCATTCTATATACTGTACCCACACACCATAAGATCCATAAATCAATAGGTATATGACCTGAGATTAGAAAGGGCTCCAGAGTGTGACATTTTTCTTCCTAAACATTCTGATATAACAGCTTCAGTTAAAAACAAAATTTCAGGAACTACTAAGAGGATGTTTTATCTTTGCCAGCTTTAGGCATCAGCAAACTTTCCTGAACATTAAATTGTTTGTTTTCATGCTTCATTGATCCTGTACTTTTGTTGCTTTAAGTTTCTTAACTTTGGGGGGAAATAATAAGATATAAATATGGAATGTGGAAGCTGCTTCCTCCTCCTCCTCCTCCTCCTCCTCCTTCTTCTTCTTCTTCTTCTTCTTCTTCTTCTTCTTCTTCTTCTTCTTCTTCTTCTTCTTTAAATTTATATGCCACTCAACTCCAAGCAACTCTGGGTTGTTTACTATTTGTAAGACATTTTAAAACAAACAACAAAAAATAAAAAGCACCAGAAAAAAACAATGGCATAAATAAATTAATAAATAACCAAGGGGAACAGAAAGAAAGAAAGAAAGAAAGAAAGAAAGAAAGAAAGAAAGAAAGAAAGAAAGAAAGAAAGAAAGAAAGAAAGAAAGAAAGAAAGAAAGAAAGAATCATCAGTTGTGCTGTCTGAAGACCTGGGCAAAGATTCAGGCTTTAAGGCCCTTTAAAATATCAATTTGGTGGAAGACATTTGAGGGTGCAGGCAAATAAAACTGGTCAGGCAGATATTATAGGAGACAGGCTGTCCCTCAAGTAACCAGATTCTATGCCATATAGGGCTTTATATGTAGTGACTAGCACCTTAATCTCCCCCAAAGCAAAACGGCAACCAGTGCAACTGATAAAGAGAAAATATTACATGGGCATATGGAGGCATGCCCATCACTGCTCACATAACTGAATTCTGGACCAGCTGAAGCTTATGAGTGCTTATGAGTGCTTCAAGGGCAGTAATCAAGCTATAAAGTGACCAAAGTATGAGTGACTATCTGAAAGGCTCCCTGATCTAGGAAATGGGACAGCTGGCATACCAGATAAAGCTGGACAAAAACCTTTCTGGGCAGAACCGATGAGTCCAGGAAGTATTGAAGGATTGATAGAAAACCTTGATAGCCTCATTTGGCTGGTGAGGGATGGCATATCTTTTACCACCACAGATATAATTGGTATCATCAACATACTGATGATACCAAACCACAGACGGCTGGATGATCTCACAGGCATTTTTGTGTAGATGTTAAAAAGGAGGCAAGAAAGACTAGAACTCTGTAGTACCCCACAAGTGAGGGGCCTAGGGAGCAATGTTTCTCTTCTAACCAAAACTGAATAGATATGGCCCCAGGTAAAGAAAAATAACCATCATAAAATTTTGTCCCTGATCCCCAAGCCATGGAGTTGGCTGAGAAGTCTTGATTGTCCTCAACAAATGGTGTATGTGCATAAGGATTGTGCTATGAATCAAACTGAGGTTAATGGAGAAAGCCAGCCAATCTCTAATACTCTTCTATTCTATATTGTATGTTATTGAGTCGTGGTGGCACAATGGTTAGTCTAAGTGCTATTGCTATTACTATTGCCTCATGAGAAACATGTAGGGCACACAGAGGAGAAAGACCGTCAGATTTCAAGAATATTCTGATATTAAATTGTAGTCATATCCTCTTTTTTCTTGTTCTTTTTCATGTGAGTATTTCCAAATTAGGGCTTACAAATTCAGAGGTTTTAAACATTGACAGAAATTTGAATTAAGATGGCAGGAAAATGAACATGTCTACCTGCCCAATTATTCTGTCTGAACTTTTAAGATAGTTAATGATGACAGTAGAATAAATTAAAAGACTTTTATTTCAAACTTCTCTGGCTTATGCCAGTTCTGGGCATAGATGCTATTGTTGCTCTCTATGAATAAGAGTTCACAACCTTCAAAGGTTTTATTTTGATTCCAAACACTGCAATTTGCTGTGGTAAACATGTCAAAGCAGCTGAACAAGATTCCAGTAATGACACTGACTTTTTTTTTCTGCTCCTGCAACTGATCATTTTCACGATATTCTTGCAGTGCAGATTTGTCAAAAAATCCCCCACCTTCATTATTGAAATGGAACATAAGCATAAATCTGACTTGGGTGAAGGAGAATAAAGCCACCCTGATAAAGCACCCAGAATCCTTAA
>NW_015393347.1:14142-16650 GCF_001527695.2 Protobothrops mucrosquamatus | reverse complement strand
TCAAAGCAGCTGAACAAGATTCCAGTAATGACACTGACTTTTTTTTTCTGCTCCTGCAACTGATCATTTTCACGATATTCTTGCAGTGCAGATTTGTCAAAAAATCCCCCACCTTCATTATTGAAATGGAACATAAGCATAAATCTGACTTGGGTGAAGGAGAATAAAGCCACCCTGATAAAGCACCCAGAATCCTTAACTGAGATGGGAGGCTCTAGAATATGAATAAATAAATACATGCATACAGAAATGCTTGCTGATTCTACATCCTGTTTCAATGATACTGAGCCAACTAACTGATTTGAAAGGGATAAGAATACATGCCTCTTTAGTATCACTATTCAATTTCTCCTCTTTATTTTTTTTATTCTTCTTTACTAGCATTCCTTAATGAAAATAAGTATCAGTTGAGCAAAAACAACAATTTCTCCATAACACGTAAATATTTAATTCACTTCTACAATATATCTGGATGAGCTTCAATGAGAAATAAAAGGAAAACAGGAAGGAAGAAATGGGAGTGGGAAGGAAAAGGAAATTATGTTTGTAATATAAACTCCTTAAAAAGAATATAGACATCTCAGAATAAAGAAGAGGCAATGATTCTAAAGATGGACTAATGATATGGCTTAATTCAGAGATCAGTATTTTCTTATTGAATTATGAAAATAAACGTTAGGAAAAATCATAGCCTTTACAAATGAAAAAGATCTGTAAATGGTGATCATCATTAGCCCATTTAATTTTCCCCCTGAAATGTAGTGGCTTGAATAACAACTTTGCAAGTTGTTAAAGTTTAACGTTTTTAAATACTTGATAAGCATCCAATGTCTTTTAAGTCATGTAATACTTTTCCATTGATTCCATTAGTCAATGTAGTCCCTTTTCTACATTATTCTATAAGTAAAAATTGAAAGTAAAAATAAAAATAAAAAGTGCAAGACTATTCTGTAAATATCCGATAAATATATGCTCTAAAGGAGATGATGTTAGAGAACGGGTTAATCTGGAATTGTTATACGGTAAATATATTCTCTTATTTAAGGCCACACTTGGAATACTGCATCCAGTTTTGGTCACCACAATGTAAAAAAGATGTTGAGACTCTAGAAAGAGTACAGAGAAGAGCAACAAAGATGATTAGGAGGTTAAAGCATATAAGGAACAGTTGCTGGAACTGGGTATGTCTAGTTTAATGAAGAGAAGGACGAGGGGGGACATGATAGCAATGTTCCAATATCTCAGGGGCTGCCACAAAGAAGAGGGAGTCAAGCTATTCTCCAAAGCGCCTGAAGGCAGGACAAGAAGCAACGGGTGGAAATTAATCAAGGAGAGAAGCAACCTAGAACTAAGGAGAAACTTCCTGACAGTTAGAACAATTAACCAGTGGAACAACCTGCCTCCAGAAGCGGTGAATGCTCCAACACTGGAAGTTTTTAAGAAGAGACTGGACAGCCATTTGTCTGAAATGGTATAGGGTTTTCTGCCTGAGCAGGGGGTTGGACTAGATGATCTCCAATGTCCCTTCCAACTTTTTTTTTAATTATTATTATTATTATTATTATTATTATTATTATTATTATTATTATTATTATTGTTGTTGTTGTTGTTGTTGTTGTTGTTGTTTTGTTTTGTTTTGTTTTGTTTTGTTATTATTATTATTATTATTGTTTACGAAGTTGGTGGTGTTATTGCCATTGTTGTATTTATTATGAATGTAATAAATAGACACAGACATAGTGTCCAGAGAATGGAAGATATTATGCAGTCTAAGAGTGCAACAAACAAACAAATTAGGATAGCTTATATGTTATGTTATAGTCTGTTAATCCTCTGAATTATAGTTTCAGGCTTCTGTAGCCAAGATATGCTGGCATCAACTAATAGATAACTAAGGCAAAAGAAATATGAAATTTTATAGCTTAATTTCATTTACCTGAGTTGATATTGCATATGGTTGCCACCTGCTGCTTTTTCTTGCAAACCAGCAAATAAAAGCTACTCTGCTATACAACATTAGACATATGTTGCAATCATTTAATGATTCTCACTTTTATAGGATGTATTGTACTCTACCAGAAGATATTAAGGATGCAGGAACTGTCTAGCAAGCCCACGTCAATTTTCTGATAAAGACTAGATTGTAAGGCAGGTGAGAGCCAAAATAAATAGAAAGGTATAAAAATAAGAAATCCAGCAATTAACCCAAGCTTAGAGGTTTACTACTACTACTACTACTACTACTACTACTACTACTACTACTACTACTACTACTACTTCTTCTTCTTCTTCTTCTTCACCAGGGTTAAGTACTAATAAAGTACTTAACACCTTCAAACGTGGTAAGAGACTAGATGAGGTCACCCTTAGAAAGCTACGCCCTGGCGATACTGCCATGGCTAGGTTCTATGGGTTACCCAAGGTCCACAAAGAGGGGGTCCCACTTAGGCCCATCGTGGCATTCAGGGGTACTCCCACGGCGAACTTGGCCAAGTGGCTAAGTAACCG
>NW_015393347.1:9869-12434 GCF_001527695.2 Protobothrops mucrosquamatus | reverse complement strand
CTATGAGATATGCCTTTTCTCCTTATGGAACATTCTTCTCCTGAAATTAGATTAGCCCAGTCTTCTTGATTTGTCATAAGGTTCTCAAAACGTGGTTATGCTGCCAGTCCTGGGGCTCCCAGGGAACTGGAGTCCTGTCCCGATGGCCCAATTGCTGAGTGGGTCATTTTTATCCTCCACTTAGCCAGTATTTTTTTTTCTTTATGTTATTGTTATTACTGTGATAACTGTGATAGATTTTTATTTGCTTTATATTGGCTGTTTTATTTATTTATTTTATTTATTGATTTGTGCTGCCCAGAGAGTCCCCTTTGGGGGAAATGAACAGCTATATAAATTTGACTAGTAAATGAATATTTTTTAAAAAAAATACCACATTATAGGCAATCCCTGATTAGCAATTTAAGGTCGTTTGCAGCACCCTGTGGTCATGTGATTGTCAGTGCGAAAGCGAAAGCACTTCAAGTGCCTACCAGAGATATCCGTTGGCCAACCCCAAGGTCATAACTATGGGAATGGAATGTGAATCCTAAGTAAACCTGCCTAGAACTGTTACCAAAACAAATTGTTTGAATCCAATTGGACACCAGGGATGTAGTTTGGAGGGGAAAGACCTGGGAAAGACGAAAGTAAACAGGCAGTTTCAGATCTGGCTTTTTTTTATCTTGTAACCATAGTGGTTACACTATGAATGCAGTCAAAGACTCTTTCTTTCTAAATGACCAAGTCAGGACAAGTCCTATATTTACAACATTTTTTCCCCAAAAAACCTGGGTTTATTTAATGACCACAGAATTTGCTTAATGGCCCTAGCATTCACTTTATGACTGCCATGTTTGCTTAACAATGACAGCAAAAAAAGTCACTTTATGACTGTCACAACTTATGACCATAATCGTGGGCTTAATTACAATAGTAACTCAAGGACTACCTCTATTGTATTAGTCCAAGTTAAAATTGCTTTTTGTGAGATGTCCAGCTATACAACTTTAATTAATTAATAAAAAAAGTATTATTTTTATATTTTTTCCTCCAAGAGGAGGAAAAGAAAATATTGTGTATCCCAACTTCAAGGATATGAAAGTTTAAGATTGTCTAAAGTGTTTTGGATTGTTTTGGTGTCAATTTTATTCTTAAAGCATACAGAACCCATCATGGAGTTGATTCTGTTATTCTGCTTTTGAGGCAAGACTGTGTCTGCTTTCCATTTTATCAAGCAGTGTTTCAGCTTTTATATTGATTTTCTGTCGCCAAAGATCACTTTCTCCTTTTTCACCTATAGTTTTTGGCTCAGACCAAGAAAGATGAAACATGCTACTCTGTCAAATCAATGGTTCATCTATATCAGTAATGTTTCTCTTACAATAGGTAAAATCCAAAATAGATGCAGAATGAAACAGACCACTTAAAAACAAATCAGATCAAGATTTTCTTCTATCAAAAATTGGGCTACATTATTGTTGACCATCCTATGAAAGCTGCAATTAGAAAATTGTGGAAATATAGCTTTCCAATTTGGATACAAGCATACATTAGAAGACAGACTGGGACTTGGAATTAGCATACAAAACTTCTCATATTAATTCAAATTTCTCCTTGATTTTAGAGCTTTGGGGATTACAATTTGATGAGACTGTAAACTCCAAAATCAGCTGTCTATGAAGAATCACTATTAAAGTATCTGAAGACTAATGGGGATAGGTTTTCAGCTTTTTGTATATAAGAAATTGTTTACTCTTTTTTTTTCTTGGATTGAATTGTTCTGTTTCCTATACCAAGAATTTCTTTTAGAAAGTTTCTTCCAGATTTTGTAGAACTGAAAAATCAATTTATATTCCTTTAATTTTCATATTTTTTTTGTATATTATTCTTTTTCTGTTGATCAGTATCTACCTCTCCAAAGAATGATAAGAATATATTAAAATTTTGCTTTCCTTACCCAGTTTAATAGCATAATTCCTGATTGAAGCATTTTTACCTCAGTTTTTATTGCAATTCATACAAGATTTCGTGTCTCAGGCAATAATCAATAGAAAGTTCAGAAAATACTGTGCAATTTAGCTGGATGATAGTTTTTTATTTTATTTTACTATTTTATATAACTGATAAAATACAGATTTATGGTCATGCTCTACAGATTTATGAATTGTAATTCTCTACAAAAACTATATATACTGTATATACATACATACATACATACATACATACAGACAGACAGACAGACAGACAGACAGACAGACTGGCTATAATAAGAATAGAAACTCAATTTCTTATTCTCATATTAGATATGATTATTTAATAATTATTTCTTACTGGTTTAATTTTAAAAATAATATTAGAGTGCTAAATCAATATATAGTATACACGGACTTCCGGTGGCAGGCGATTTCGTCGGTCGCAGCTGTTTGCTGCCTCCCGCCTGTTTCGCGTAAAAGCCGGTTTGACAGCCAGCATCAGCTGTCAAACGGCTTGATACCTTTCCCCTGGGCATAAGGGGATAGGTGAGCTGCCCGGGGTAGGAGTTGAGTTCCCGAGTCGTCCTATATGGACGATGTAGGCGAGAAC
>NW_015393347.1:0-8964 GCF_001527695.2 Protobothrops mucrosquamatus | reverse complement strand
ACGGAGGAGATGGATTGTTTAAGTTTAGACTTTGGAGTTAGAGATATTAATATTTGTTTACTTGTATTTGAATATTAGCCTAGGTTGGTTTGGGAAGTCCGGGGGGTGGGGGGATGGGATATAACATTGTGTAATATCTGTGATGTATTTCTTTTTTTTTATGATAAAAACAATAAAAATTTTATATTGAAAAAAAATATATATAGTATACACATAGTGCATTACACAGTATTAATCTAAAATTACTTTGAAATTTCTTATTTAACTTTTAAATTTTCCTTCCTTCCTTCCTTCCTTCCTTCCTTCCTTCCTTCCTTCCTCATTGCATTTATAAATATTTGCATGGTAGATATTTATTAACTGAACTAAATGCTAAATATATACCATATGTAAGGTAAAAGCCAGGTGATCTGTTATTATGTCTAAGCTTTGAGATTTTGTCCTCATCCAAATATCAAGGCTGGGGTTGACAGCTGAAGAAGTTCCACCACAGTATTATTTGGCAAGTTTGTTCTGTGCATGTGAGTTTTTAGTTGTACTAAAATCAATCTGATTTGCTGACTTTCAGTGGGATTTATGAAATGGGAAATTTCATTGGTTTAACAAATGCTTAAAAGAGAAGGGGGGGAGGGAGAAGGAGGAGGGGAGAGGAGATGAGGGGGGATTTTTTAAATAGAAAATGGCTAAGTCTACTTGAATTCTGATGAAATGAAGATGATTCCATTTTAAAATAAAACATAGGGGATAATTTTCATCATAATAGACAATAACATATCATGACAAATTTTTGACACACCAGTTTAAAAAGTAAAGAGACTTTCTTTGTCCAGGGGAGCATTCAACTATCAGCCTCTCATATGCATTGTGTGGGGGCAGACAGATTACATTAGGCTGCTGTAAGTAGCTTTACTTCTTAATTTACTCTGCCTAACAATCAATTTTCGTTTCCACAGGCTTTACCTATTTAAATGTGAGACTAACCTTTCTTCCAACCTAGTGCCAATGAAAAGCAGATCAATATGTTATAATTAATAATGACATCTTGTACATATGGATTAATCAGACTTAATAAGTGGATATGACTTAATTCTTAGAATGGAGAGAAATAGTAGTGGCCTTCCTTAACGAACCATATGCCCTACCACTATGTAAATATATAATCATTTAGCATATGGTAAAAAGAGTAACTGGGAGTAATTTTAGCTGGGAAAGAGTAAACAGTTCCCTAGCCTTTGGAGCCAGTGTTAGAGGTGAACAGTCAAGCATTAATTCAATTATTAAACGTTGAAATTAAAATTGCAAAAACTTAAGCAAGATTTGCTGAAGACACTAACATTTTATAAACTTCCATTAATACATGAAGTGCAGTAGCTGAAGACCACAAAAAAGCTAGAATAGTGCTGAGCTTCAGTCTTGCCTCACTGAAGCCATTCATTCATTCCTGACATAAGGCAAATAACTGAAATAAACTGGGAAGTGGGGGAGGGAGAACTCCTCTGGAATCTGTCCATGGTCCTGAAAGCCCTATACTCTTTTTCTTAGGTCTATGGATTTCAAACTTGCTTCTTTCTTCTAGTTCACTTGAGCATCCTGTTCCATACACTGCCTCTCTCTCTCCCCCCCTCTCTCTCACACACACAAACACACACACACACACACACACACACACACCACAAATAGTATTCTGAGATCCTCTTTTCACCATCTGCCACAAACGGCTTGGTAGATTTTATGGAGCTTCTTTTCTAAAAGATTTCTGTAGGCATCTCAAGTGCAATTGACGTAATTTCTTCATAGTGATTAAGAATGTTTTTCCCCCAAATGTTCTTCCTTCTCTGTTTCTCTTACTCTTGATAAATCACAGCAACAGTTCTAACTTTACCAGAAAAATCTCAAAACATGGAAAGATGCAAAACACTATTGCCAGCTAGTCTGCCCATAATTTTCAAAACCAAATTAAACATCTTTTCAAGATAGTGAACTCAGTAATAACTCTGGGTAGCTAACATCTTTCTACAAACATTCTCAATCACATTCTCCATATCATAAAAGCTTTACATTTGCAAATAAGTAAATATTTACAGAATGTTATCATTTTTCAAAAATGCATCAGTCAACCAATGAAGGATTTAAAAGATCATAGATGTTTGATTAATCAATCAATCAATCATGTAATGAATAAATACATGTGAATAAGTATGCTGAAGAGTTTGCCAACATCCTGTTAATTGACATTTGTTTGCATATATTGTTTAACAAACTAATTTGTTAGAATCCAAAACTCAGAGATGAAAATATACAAATTTAATAAAGCATATTGCTTAACAATATATAGAAGATCCCATTAATGTTCTAATTTATGTATTCTGGTTTATTTGATTAAAATTTTGACACATTCAGCAAAGAATCTGTTAATATACTCTCAATTCAAGTCCATGTTTTTTTAGCCTGACTTATGATTATTTTTTATTATTTATTTATTTGTTTATTTGTTTGTTTATTTATTTAAGTTCTTGATAAGCCAATTTAAAGAGCGATGTCCCATCCAATTCCCAGGTCACTAGCTGTTTAAATCTTTGTAGATTATCTCTAGCATCCTCTTAAATTTACCCAGGCATGATGATAGATGGACTTTCCATCTATCCATCAGATGTTTTTCTATTTACAAGAAGTTGTTTTATTTCAGAGAATAATAATAATCATATTCACAGAAGACCTGTCTATTACAGAATATACAAATTAAGATATGTAGAGTATGCATATGTACAGTATCTATGAATGCATTTATTTATGTATAGTATGTATGTGTGTGTATATATATTGATATATTTATAAATATATAAATATATACATATATATAGCAATAAATATGATTAGGAGACTGGAGGCTAAAACATAAAGAACAGTTGCTGGAATTTATTATGTCTAGTTTAATGAAGAAAAGGATGAGGGGTGACATGATAGCAGTGTTACAATATCTCAGGGGCTGCCACAAAGAAGAGGGAGTCAAGCTATTCTCCAAAATACCTGAAGGCAGGACAAGAAGCAATGGATGGAAACTAATCAAAGAGAGAAGCAACCTAGAATTAAGGAAAAATTTACTGACTGTTAGAACAATTAATCAGTGGCACAACCTGCCTCCAGAAGCTGTGAATGATCCAACACTGGAAGTTTTTAAGAAGAGACTGGACAGCCATTTGTCTGAAATGGTATAGGGTTTCCTGCCTGAGCAGGGGATTGGACTAGAGGACCTCCAAGGTCCCTTCCAACTCTATTATTATTATTATTGTTGTTGTTGTTGTTGTTGTTGTTGTATTCATAAAATATTTATCTATAAAATCTCATTAGTAGAAAGGTTAAATCCTAGACCTTTTTCTTTTCCTTCCATCCTTTTGAATCAATGGACTTTCCTGGCCTTGAAAATCCGTGATAGTTGTTGCATAATAGGATTTTAAAAAAAATATTTTTGGTGGGATTGAAAAGTTGCCTAAAATTTTGCTGATTACCAACTCACTAGCTTTAACCCTTAAACATCCTGACTCTTCCCTAGAATCAAATAAGAAAGCAAGAAAGTTCACATAGTTATTCCAGGAAATGCTTCAAAAGAGAATAAGTCTTTGTGGAAAGCCTTGAACTGCTATGAAAACATTTTTGACGTGAAACTATACACAGAGAGACACACAGAGAGGGGGAGGATGGAGGTTGGGGGGAGAGAATGTAAGAGCTCTGACTGCTTCATACATTTTGTTAAGAATAACAACAACAACAACACTAGCAGAACTTCATTTCTGAAGAACAAAAAAAATATTAGTATCATCCTATGATGGGTCCTCTCTCTCTGCATAATATGTGTTGAAATTATTTTGCGTCTATAAGACCTCCATCTTCTTTCGATTCAATCTAAAATTATTTTTCTTCACTTAGGTCATTACTACCTTTATTCACCAGCCTTGTTATATGTTCTTTTTCATGTCTTAAAGTAAAATTATTTTCTCTTATATCTGCTCAGAAATTATGATTTAGTGAGGATACTACCTTGACATTTGCCAGATATTCACTAGCTGGTAACCCTAAAAATATTTTCTCTATCACAAGCATAATGACTCTGGAATTCTACTCCTGCTTTTGATAATGATAGGTATCATACTTTTGTTAAAACTTCACTGATCATCCATGCTTTGGCCAAATCTATACAGCTGCATTTCATGCCTCCATTTTTCACTTTAGTAAAAATCAAGAAAATTTCAAAATCCAGAAGACTATAGATAACTAACTTACTATAGGGGTTTAATGTTATATTTTAACTGAGAGATTTCCAGAATCAAGTTTCCATTAAACTATGGAACACACTGTATGGCTTTGAATTAGCTATTTTCTATCACTACAACCATGTTCATGAATACACAAGAATTTCCCTGCCTTTTAAATATATCAAAGTACAACTAATTCCCACAATGTAGCTTTGGAATTATGGCAGTCATAGTACATAATATGGAGTGTGCCAGGTGGAGGGAGTAGCTATAGGTTTTTGTTAACAGGAATGCCAATATGCAATTTTTACTTATTGATAATTTAGTATACAATTGGCACATGTATACAGTATGTGTGTGTATGTGTATGTGTAAATGCATACACACATATACATAGTAAACACACACACATATATATACATAGTATAATATGTATACACATACATATACACAGTATATTAATACAGTGTGTGTTTGTGTGTTTGTGTATATATAGAGTATGTGTGTATGTATGTATATTGTATGTGTGTATATATATATATATGTATATACTATGTATATGTTTATGTGCATATACAACACATAAATATATAATAACATAAAGAATACATTTTAGAATATGTGTTGTGTTGTATGATGCAAATACATAAGTTGAGTCATAAGCACTATGATATAAATAGTCCATCTTACCCCTCCACTCTTTAGATCCCCATGTCAATATAGAGACCATTTAGTCATTTGTTTATTGTTGGAAGTAGTTTATACAACTGGTGGCTGTGCATTTTTTTAAAAAAAATGATGTTAGAAACATGAACATGGGAAAGTTCAGCACAGTGAAAGAAGAAATTAAAGAATTCAATATTGGCATCTTAGGCAACTGTAAATTACAATGGTCTGGATTTGGACAGTTTTAATAATAAAACCATACAACTCAGAACATGAAAAGCAAAGAAACAATGATCTTGCTTTTATACTCAAGAAGAATATGGCAAAGACAGTACTTTGACTTTGACAGACTTACAATGAAATCAATGACCAAATGATATAAATTAGACTTCATATGATGTTTATCTAAATTACGCTCCAATCCTTGATAGAGATGAAGAAGCAATTGGGTTTTATGGTCAAGTTCAATCTGAGGTTAATGGAACATGCAAGCAAAATGGACTCTTGGACACTGGAATATGAAAGAATTAGACCATTTAACATAGGGTAAATATATCAATATACATTATTTATTGTGGTTCAATAGTATCTTAGATGTGCTTTGAGTCTCAACATCAGCTGTAGGATTATATCATTGGGAAACTGCTGTTCTCAAGTCTTGCATATGAGCTTCTGGCAGGTCTGATTAAACACTGTGGAAACTGGATACCACACTTCAGTCTGATCCTGTAGAGTTCATTTTGAAATTCTTAATGAAAGAAGAAAGGGAGAGAAGGAGTTATTTCTATTTTATCCTAACAAGCCATGGAACCACATAATATTTAGGACTTTTAGGAACAAAAGCTTAAGTGCCAACAAGGATTATTATCCTACTTGTTAATTATTACTGGTCCATAGTGTGTCAGGGCACCAACTGTCACTGCTGCCTTAAAATAAGTAAAGAAAAGAATGAGGAAAAATACTGTTTTCTTCTTTTTTGTGAATCCCCCAGATTGGCATAGCAATGTAATCAATTTGTTTCTTGTTTGGGCAATGAATTGGCTCCTGGCCAAAACTGATCATATTAAAGTAAGTTTCATTTTTCTGCTGTTTATTTGATAGATTTTACTTTAAATACATAGTTCTAACTAATTGAAGTGATTGTTCCCTATACCATATTTATCCAAATATATTTCATAACAAAAGGAAATGTTCCTGGATATGAAAGCAACCTCATGTATATTTCTTAATTAATGTTTCAATAGCTGGCAAAGGATACTTTGCAAAGCTCATCCAGTTATTCTGACTGTAATTAAGCTTTGAGTAAATGACATGGAGCTTCTTTCTTTTTCCTCATAACATGGCTTCTGTCGCTACAAGAAAACAATAGCAACAATGCCAGGCTGTCTTTTGTCTTCCCTCAATTGGTGCTCTCTTTAATTAATAGAAGGTTAAAATAACACAGTAATAATCAGCTTATTGGATTTTAAAGCATGTGACACATAGTCTATTTATTATAATGACATTTATGAAAATGGCTTGATGCCTATCATTATAATTACAGAGATTGAACAGAAGGTATAAAAGCCTCCTGTGAGGAACCCAAGGGATGCTATACAACTAGGATCTGTTAAGATGCAAGGGCAAACTAGACTACAACAATGAAAGACAATAGAGGCATGAAGGGCAGTGATTTAATAGAATGCAGAAACTCGGTACAGCACAAGACCAATCCTGGCACTTTGTTCTATGATGCTAATGCTAACATCTTCACACATTAATTGGACTTTTTGGACATTCATTCAGTTAATACTCTTTTCCACTATGCATTTTAGAATAATTACTAACAAGGTAGGCTTATTATAAAGAAAGTTAATAAAAATAACCAAAACAGTAGTTATACCTGGAAAACAGATTCTACCCATGGGATAAATAAAGTTCTGTTTAAAATCTGCTTATGTAAATCCAAATAAAATGGAGCAGTTAATTCAGTTATTAATTCTTGTATAATGTTAGCAGGATCTTATCAAGTAAATAAAAGTATGGAATGTAGATAAGATCAGTTCAATTTTATTACTGAATATTCATTATTATTTATCCAGAAATCTATCAGAAAACTAAATAAATATATAATGGCCCGTTTTGTTTTCCAAGTCTCCAGATTAAAGGACTCTCTTCGTAAATTAATGACTTTTAAAATATCTACATCTGTTGACCTGTCTTATCCTGTACTATTAATTTAGGATTATTTAAAATTCAGTCGGAATATTTAAAATACTTCTATTGAAATAAAAAGTAATTTAGTAATTACTAATGTAATTATCTTGCTATTAAGGCAATATGAGGTTAAAAAGTCTTCTAAGAACAGACTATTTATATATTTATTAGCTGTGCTATTTAGCTATTTAGCTCTATCATCTAGGAAGACCCTTTAAACTAAAAAGGCTAGATATTAAACTTTTCACATATGAAGGGTTTAAGTAGGCAACCAAGATATCAGAGAAAACATTTCCTCTCAAATATACTTCTGTTCCTTAGGCATTATCTTAAGTTCTAGGTGTTTTCAGTGAGAAACCCCCAAAGGCTCAGCCAGTAGACCCAATCTTTAGGAGTCATGGGAATTTCTTTTCAAAACACCTTGAAGTACTAAAGGAATGAAACCCATCATGAAGAGGCTCAGTTGTCTTTCTTGGTGCTGGAAAAAAAGTGTTTTACTCAGCCGGGACTGTTGCTATTGTATCAGCCTCCCTGCTTCATAGCAAGTTTCCTGTCTGAGCTTTTTGACTCTGTGGCCAGGTTGGCAGTAGATTTCTCAGGCTTATGGTCCTTCAACTTGCCTTCTCTAGTGATGGGGTCTAAGGTACTCATGAGGTTATGGCCACCTTGACAGCCAAAGGCTTGTCCCAAGTCATCAAGTGTCATCTGATGCATAATCATATACCTGACCTGTTTGTTTGTTTTTTTCTGTCAGAGCTATGGCAGGGTTTTCTAGATTTGGGGGAGATACTGGTTTCTCTCCTATCACAATCAAATCATTCCTTGTTTTTGGAATGCAGATGGGAATGCCATCTGCAGAGAGACTGGGCCTAATACTGAAGGACCTGATTGGATTTTGGAGGGAGCTTGGGGTTATTCTATGGCTTTGGACTAGATCACAATAGAGCAGCCTCTCCACACCATAGATTCCAGAACTCTCTGGCTTAAGGAGGAGCTAAGGGAGATGAAGAGGATGAAGAGATGCTCAGAGCACTATTAGTTAATGACAAAGAGTGGAGACAATAGAATGAGCTGCTATTAGAACCTACCTCTTGGAATAAGGGTAGTGAAACATCATTATATCTCCTCCCTTAATGCATCCACAAATAGCTGTTCAGCAGCCCTCTTTTGGGTGAGACCCTGCTTTACTCCTATGAAGGAGTAAGTCTGGGGTTCACCTACAAGACTGATGTGATGAATAACCTGCTTCTCTAGCAGATAAAGTTGACTCAACTAATCTAGACATTTTCCATTCAGTCTCCAAATTTCCCTTTTTGTGGAGAAAGTGATTGTACTGCACCTTTGAAGAACTCTAGATGAAGTGGATTATCTGGACGCCTTTCAGTCAGCAGTCCAGGATATGGGACTGATATGGCATTGATTGCGTTCTTGGAAGATGTCTGGTGGAAGAGGGATGAGGGTAGTGCATCCTTGCTTTTCTTGACCTTTCAGTGGTTTTCAATATCATCAGTCATAATATCCTTCTGAAGTTTTCAGGTCTTCTCTCCCTTCTTATTTAACATGTATATGGGCTGCTAGATGAGGTGATCCAATAGTTTGGAATGAGGTATCATTAGTATGCTGATAATACCCAGATTTATACCTTTACCCCACGCTGCCTGACTGATGCTGTGGAGTCTTCTTCCAGTGCTTGGAACTGTAGAGGCCTGGAAGGGATACAAGCAAGACTGAGTGTCTTTGAGTGAAACCCTTCTGGTGTCAAGGTTTTCCATCTTTGGGAATAAATAGGGTGGCACTGCCTCCAACAATCTCAGTATGCAATCTAACAGTTGGAAAGTATTGAGCTCTGAGA
>NW_015393346.1:26670-31091 GCF_001527695.2 Protobothrops mucrosquamatus | reverse complement strand
CTTCCACCAACGCAGAGAAAATTTCAAGGGGGCCACCAGACTCTAAGTAAGCTGTGAGTGTAGTTACACCCAAAGAAACAGACGATGTCAGAATATAGAATTTACTGAGTATCATCCCTACCTCTTTGGGGAACCATTAACACTTAAGAGTTACAGAGAAAACTTTTGGCCAAATCTTGAAGTCAGAAACCCCCCCCCCCCCACCAAGAGAGGTTTGCAACCAACGCAACATGTTTTGACTTCTCTGTTTTGTCATTTAAAAAAAACAAACGCGCACCTTAAATTGCACCATGAATTTGTAAGTCACACTGCAGTCACACAACTCTAGATCCTTCCAACGTACATGCATATAAAAAAAAATGGTGCTTTGGACACAAACAACTTGAAGGACTATAGCCAGAAGTAAAACTGGGTAGGTAAACAAACCGGGTGAAATTCACCAAGCCTGAGTGTTGCAGCTACCTATTTAATTGTGATGTGTCTGCACCTCTGTAAATGCTTACCGTTCCTAATAAAACAGCAGCCCTTACGTGCTGCTATTTCATCTGCCCTTTTTAAAACTAATTCCTTCTGAGTAAACATGACGCTTTCTTGGACATTACAATATTATCGGTTCCTGTTTTCAGGAGGCTCAAGAGAGGCTTTATTTATTTTATTTTGGATGATTAATATTCTAAGCTGCCCTGCTAACCAACGACTAGACTGCAGCAACAGGAGCCTGTTTGAATGCTCACACACAGACACACAATCGGCAGCCAAGCCTCTCCAGAGTGAATATTTTCAACAGGCTACTGCAGGATCTCTGATTCCCCTGCCTGCAAGTGATTATTTCCAGGATAGAAAGCAGAACCATGAAACGAAGGAACGGGCGAAACCCAGAAGGGCTATAAAGGCCTAGAGAAAATTGAAAAAAGAACTTCCTTCTGTAAAAGCATCTCTCAGAAAAATCTTCCTGCCTTTACCATCCTCCTCTTAATAAATACATCTGTGGGATGGAGAGCACAAGTTGCTTTGAAATGGGTGGACTCATATTTTGGTTGACAGTTAAGATTATACTGGTGGTTTTTTTAAAAAATGTTCTGCTTACTGTGGACAGCATTCTTTGCAGAAGGTAGAAAACTCTGCATGGGCACAGAAACGCCACCCAACACATATATTCTTAATCAAATGAGGTTTTCTTCCTATTTATTAAGCGTGGGAAGCTGGCTATCAAATTTCTAATTATAAAAGAAATGTGAATATCTACATAGTAAAGAGACACATTCAGCAGACATTTCTGCAAGGGAAATGATCTTGAACAACATGTTGGTGATGTTTATTTGCATCAAATTAAGATTGGATTTTAAGCCAGTTATCTGTGTCTGTCTGTCTGTCTGTCTGTCTGTCTGTCTATCTATCTCTATCTCTATATGGTCTCCTTTTATTTCATTTTCTTACCAGGAGAACAAATTAAAATGTTAAAATGAAATTTTGGTTTCCTGTAAGTACATCGTCAAATGGACATGATTAAAATTTTGACTTGCAAGCACAAGGGGAAAAAAATCTTGCAATTCTGATATATTGCACTGAAATTCAGGCTCAGATTTTCATTTAAAATTTCAACCCTAACCAACTTAGGCCTTCTTCAATGACAAAAGAAGCTGAAATGGCTTCTAGATTCAACTTTTTCAGCTGTCAAGAGTCATGTCTGAATGTTGCATATGCCCATTTTTGAGCACGTCAACCTAGAATGGTCCTAGTTTGATCCAGGGATGTGGACCTCGCCAGAAAAATCTATGGCTAAAGGAAAATGTTTTCTCCCATGTTGAAATGGTCCAGCTCAAATTCTGGTGAAGATTAAAGAAGGTTTCTGAAAATCCCTTCTGTAAAGTGGCTATAGAATATTTCATTTGTGCAAAGTCAGTCCTTGTGGCTTGTTTAGACTTTGGCCTCAAGTTGGGCTAATGGAGGGAAGTCCAGTTACAGGTTTCCTCCTTAGGCTGAAAGATGGCTGGGTCAGGAAATACAGAATTTAAAAGCCTAACTCTGCGGTCTGGCTTCCTTCTCACCTGAAGGGACAGTGGTCCTATCACAGTGACCATCTTTGAGTAGCCGGTCTCGGATCTCCCAGCTAAACATGCCAGGATTCTCCCGCTTATATTCTTCAATCTTTTTCTCCACGTCTGGAGTGGCAACCTGCTTTTGGGGTCAAGAGGGGTTCAGGAAGGAAGGAAGGAAGGAAGGAAGGAAGGAAGGAAGGGAGACAAAATGCACTTTTAAATTCAAGTTCTACAAACTACCAGTGGAGTGCAAAGCTGGTCTGATCTGGGGAAGTCCATTCCATGCTCAACCTAGAAGGCCAACTTCTCAAGAAGATTGGATCAGTCACCCTTCCCTCTATTTCTTAAGAAAGGGTAGAAGGCCAAGATGCTTTTCCTCTTCAAGGGAGAGACCAGATCGTGTTTTTTTTTTTGGGGGGGGGTGTCTACTCAAGAGTAAATTTGAGGAAAGCAGCTAAAGGTAGCAAGGTATGGGATGGAGGGAGGAAGCGGTTCCATCATCTAAGCCCAGGGGCCATCACCAACTTCTTGACATCCCCTTACCTTTCCCTGCCAATCAATGTCAACCCAGAGGGCATCTCCTCACCTGCCCTCCTGGTGGGCTTCTGAGCCCCTCCCTCACTCACCCTGGGCTTGCTGCCCCCGATGGCTCCCGGCCGGATGGATCCCGTTTCTTGGTACCGGCAGAGGATCTTGGAGACGCAGCCGTGGGAGACCCGCAGCTGGCGAGAGATCACACAGGGCCTGATGCCATGGTGCGCCATCTCCACAATCTTGTGACGGATGTGATTGGGCAGGGGACGCCCGTTGATGAAGACGCCTCCAAGCTGGTTGACTCGGCCTTGGCCCAGGGGGGTTGAGACTGCGGGGGGAAAGGGAAGGGCAGGAGGAAGAGGGGTCAAGGTTTGCAAGCCCCGGTCAACAAGGGTTGTCCCTTCTTAAGCCATAGTCTACAGCGTCAACCATCCATCCAGTTGAGAATCACTGGAAGTCTGAAGGAGAGG
The DNA here is from genome assembly GCF_001527695.2 of Protobothrops mucrosquamatus. NCBI lineage: Eukaryota > Metazoa > Chordata > Lepidosauria > Squamata > Viperidae > Protobothrops > Protobothrops mucrosquamatus. The sequence continues at coordinate 28,048 of NW_015393346.1, read as the reverse complement.
TTGCTTCTCCAACTGCTCCACAGGAGAGGGTTCTGCAGCTCCGCTTGTGGCCTGAGAATTGGGGAGGGGTGCGGTCAAGACCCTGGAGACCCCCTCCTCAGGGAAGTCTCCTTCTGAGGACCACAACAGCCTCTTGGCTGATGGCAGCTAGCCCTGTTGCGAAGCCGGTGGAGATCGAAGCAAGACCCCTCTCCTCTTTCCAACGTTTGCTTCCCCCTGCGCATTTTTAGGGGGTCGGCTCTTCCTGGTGGAAAGCTGAAGGGGGTCTCCTCTCCCACCTTCTCTGTTTCTCCTGGAGGGATTGTCCAGAAAGAAAAAGGGACTGCGCCCTCACCAGAGAGAGGAGGGCGGCTTAAATGTCCAGAACGCCAAGGTTCGTCAACAACAAGACAACACAATTTCTACCAGTGCATTTCCCATCCACCTGGTCTCTGCCTGCACCACGCATTCTTGCATTCTTCCTAGCGTACTTTGCATTATCTTTTGGGGAGGGCAGAACGGAAGCCCCCAGCAGCCAGCCCCGGTTTTACCAGGAGGATGCAGACCCCCCTCCTCTCCCTTCCTCTCTCGGTGCAGTAACTTAGGGGGAAAAAAACCACCCCAGAATCCTGCACTATTTGCAGGAAGGGGATTAGAGACAATTGGGGGGCTGTGCAGTTGCAGCCATTAAAAGCCCCCTGATTAATGCCTTGGGTGGGGGATGCCTCCCTGCCACAACTCTCTTAGTCCCCTTCCAGATTCCTGCTTTTAAGAGTTTGGCACTTTGGGTGTGAAGGCTGAGCTCTGGAAATACCAGGAGGAGAAATCTCCTATAAAAAGTGTCCGAGGGACCCACTCATTACAAACGCGCATGGAACTAGCCATCTGGGCCCAATCCACCCTGCAGGTAGTCCAGGCACAGAGAGAGAGGGGGGGGGGAGAGAGACCCAGTTCTTGAATCCACACAACAGGACAAACCCACAGAGGAGCCAAACAAGACGGTCCCCCCCCCCCCCCCGTTTGATTTGCGGTTTGCTAAATTTTGCAAAGCCCAAACACAGATTCCCGGGACTCTCTCGCGCGGATGGCATAATTAAATCGAGAGCGGAAAGGAAAAACATGGCAAATAGATCTCCCTTTCAAAAAAATTAAAAATAAAATAAAATAAAAAATAACCCGTTCTGTTCCGTTTTGCAACCCGCAATGAAACGAAGTTACCCTCTCTTTGAGAAAATTAAAATGCCCACTTCACAACTAAAAAAGGAAATTGTGAAAACTTTCTGCCACAACCAGCTTTTCAGCATTATCGTGGCTATTATCGTGATAACAACAGTAATAATCACAGTAATAACAATAACAATAATAATATTAAAGATCCTTGGGAAGGTCTCAGTAGGTG
>NW_015393346.1:11761-26502 GCF_001527695.2 Protobothrops mucrosquamatus | reverse complement strand
GCAATGAAACGAAGTTACCCTCTCTTTGAGAAAATTAAAATGCCCACTTCACAACTAAAAAAGGAAATTGTGAAAACTTTCTGCCACAACCAGCTTTTCAGCATTATCGTGGCTATTATCGTGATAACAACAGTAATAATCACAGTAATAACAATAACAATAATAATATTAAAGATCCTTGGGAAGGTCTCAGTAGGTGGACAAAAATACTGAATCCAGTCTAAACATCTGGTGGACTGTGCCATCATATCGCCTGAATGCTGTTATGCCCAAGATGCTTACTCTTAAATAAACCAGAGTGTATACTTACACTACCTAGTTTAATTGATGTGTGTAAAACTGCCTTTTCCTTAGTCCCTCCACTACCCTGGTTACTTTGGTGTCAATCCTGGGCGTGAGACAAATTCAACCAAGTGTGGTTTATTTAAGAAAAATGGTTGAGCCTAGGGTCGTTTATTGCCGTCTCTGAGGATCCCCTGAGGATCCCCCAAAGTGTGCGGCCATCTCCGGTCCCGGTGACCCACCCAGATTGGATCTCCCTCTCCACTTTTAACCTAAATGTAAAGGTTTATAATGGTTTTCCTCAGTGTTTTTTCCAGCTGTGCACCCAGCGTTTACATCTGGTTGATGTTTTACTAACACCTGGTTTGCTTTCAGTGGAGACGTTTGACATCCTAAACACAAAAGACAAAGCTTCCCTCAATCCCTCAAACACATTTTTTTTCCCCTTAAAAATTTGAAAGAATCTTCTTCCCACACAGCACCCTAAAAAAAAAAACCTTCCCGAATTTTTCTACTTTGGGCACAGATAGAAAGTAGGAAAGGCGTCTCATTTTCTTTGTCGGCCGCTTGTTCCGATTTAAAACAAGATTTCCTTTAACTTTCAAACAAGATTTTCCTAACGGCCTCACTTTCTTATTAACGTTTTCTTTTAAAATAAAAAATAAAAATAAAATAATAAAACGGATGGCCACACCATCGGTGGCCAGTTAAAATAAATTTAAAAACTGCCCAACTTTTCTGTCTGTGTTTTTAAAGGACAGAGGGACGCTATTCCTCTTTCGGGGTTTAAACTGATCCCCGTTTTTCCACCCAGGAGACACGCGTGGATTCCTCACCCCTTGGAGAGACCCAGTCCGCCCGATTAATCAGGAGGCTACGCGTAAAATTCGTTGCCATTTTCTCCGCGCGGCTGGTCCAGATCCAGCCGCGCAATAAAAGTGGCGGTTTGTGTTAAGTGTGTGCGTGCGTGTGCGTGTTTGTTTGTTTGTCCCCTCTGCCCCTGCGACGTGGTTCCCCCGCACACTAAGTCGGTTCCAGACCTCGCCTGGCTGTTTAATCAAGAATCACGCGCCCCTAATTCGAAGTCACTCGGAGTGATGCCTCATTAGCCACGGCTAAGCCTGGAGTGGACCATCAGCCGCTGCCGGCGACGCGCGATCATTATTCTCCATCACGATGTACAAATATTTTGGTAATCCTTTGATCCCCCTTTCTTTTCCCGGACTGTTTCCCTTCCATTCGCTACACAGAAGAGCCACTCCACGCCAATCCCCGCCGCGTGTGTGTTTTCGCAGCCGGCGTGGGCTCCCCTCCTTCCGCCCCCTTTCCAGGCTCCACTTGAGCACGCTTTCCAGGCGCCCAATTTGCTTTAATAAATGCAGAAAGGGACCCCCGAGTTTGTTTTAATTCCGCAGCCGGCGCCTGCAGAGGAGCGGCCAAGAAACGGTCGGGGGGGTGGTGGTGTTTGAGGACGGGAAAGTCGCCTTCCGAGAAATGAATATTCCCTCTTTCCAGATCTTTTTTTTCGGGCGAAAGGGGAAGAGAGGAAGGGGGGAAAAAAACCCCCCAAAACCGAGCGAGGAAAAATGGCAAGAGTTTTGGAAAAAAAAACCCCACGCGCCGTTCTCCAGCAATCGACACAACAGTGCAAATAATTCTTAATAAACAGGGTGGTGAAAAGGTTCGTCCGATTGGGTTGAGGGCAGATGAGCAGCAACCGAACTCTTCTGCCCGTCCACCCCCCCTCCAAAAAAACCCCCAAACCCCCCAGCAGAAACGAGACTTTTCAAAGCCTCTCCTCCGTTCTCAACCTCCGGGATTTACACAGGGGCTCCGCGCGTATTTTATGGGCAGGAAAGTGTGCTTTGGGAGGGGGTCCAGAAGCCAAAGCTGCCCCCCTCGCCCTCCTCCAGGCCCCGGCTGGAAAGACCCCGTTCTCCCCGCCCAGGCTGCCCGGAGATAGCCCACCGACTCTCCCCGAAGCAGCGTCCCCGGCTTTCCCGCGGCTGCTGCTGCTGCTTCCATCTTCTCCGGCGTCCGCTGGGAATTCCGAAGGGCGCGCTAAACTTTTTTGGGGAGGTTTTTTTTTCCGTCGTTTCTTTCTTGCACCTCCGACTTTTCCTTCCCCGGGACAGGGGAAGGTGGGGGGCAAAGGAGGCGGCGCCCCTCCCTCGCCGAAGGGGGGAGAAGGCAAAAGCGGCCTTTTTTCGGGGCCAGAGGCCGGCCGCGGAGGCTAAAACTTGGGAGGAAGGGAGCGAGCGGCGGCCGTTGCCTTCTCCGGTTTCCCGGGCGCGCGTTTGGGGCTTCTCCCCACGTACCTTCCAGGGGGAATCCGGTGCGGGGGTAATTCTGCCCGGGCGCTGGGCGCATCATCCTCGGGACGGTCCCGGGCAGGGCGGCCATGCTCCAGTCCAAGGCTGCGGCGGAGAGAAGGAGGAGGAGGAGGAGGAGGAAGAGGAGGAGGAGGAGGAGGAGGCGAAGGCAGCGCCGGAGTCTGAGCCCCCCTCGAGGCGGCCAGGCGAGGCGAGGCGAGGCGGGCGGCGGGGCTGGGGGCGCAGCGACCCTCCCCGAGCCTCTCCGGGGGCAGCGCCAGCACGGGCGGACGGGCGGCTTTCCTTAATATGGGGGGGGGCGCAGAGGAGGCGCCCCAATGCAGCAGCTGGCACCGGGCGCGCACCCGGGCAGAGAAGGGGGCGCACACGCCGCTGCCGCCGCCGGAATCTCTCCCGAAAGGGCTCCCCGGCTCGGCTCCCTTTGATTTTGTGCTCCTTTGGGGGCGGGAGGCGGGTGGGGTGGGAGGGTGGGGGCTGCTGGAAAGAGCGCGGTCGGAAGAGGAGCAACGGCAGGCAACTTTCGGCCAGGCTGGGGCGTGAAGGAGTCTGCCAGGCTGCCAGGCTGGGCGTCCGGTGCCTGCCTCTCCTTCCCCCCCCCNTGAGCTGAAAGGCAGGGAGAGGGCAGCCAGGAGGCCGAGGGGGGAGGGGGCGGGCTAGGAGGGACACCCCCCCCCGCGCCCCCCGTTTGCGCCTTCCTCTGCGATCTCGCCTAGAGACCCGGCGGGGGTCTCCCCGTTATCCCCGCAGCCGCCCCGAGCTTCTCCTAGTTGAGGGGCGCCTTGCCCCCTGCCCCTCCCCACCACCACCAGCCCCCCGCCCCTCCCTCAAAGCTCGGGGGGAAATCAGGAAGAGGTCGAGGCACCCATCATCCGCAGCTCAAAGATCAGCTGGGGAGGATGGGGTCTGCAACTGGACGCCTCCGAGGGGTGTGTGTGTGTGTGTGTGTGTGGCGCGCAGCCTTAGGGGTCGCTGGGGCTTTGGGGGGGTGTCTGGCTGATTAAAGCCCACCTGCGACAGGTTCCCTTCCCCGGGGAAGCCCCACGGCCTGGGACGGCGGGACCCCTAAGAGCTCGGTTCCATGAGGGGGGAGGCCGTCTCCCCGCAGTCTCCTCCTGGTGGGGCAAGACCCCTTCCTCCCCAAAGGAAGAGGACCAGAGGCACCTGGGGAGCGGTCGGGGAGGGGGGGATGCCGCCCCCGGCGCCCCCCGCCTAGCCCCGCTTGCGCCCATCCAGCGCAGCGCAGAACTCCGGGGAAGGGGGGGGCGAGGTGCGCTCAGCTCTCTGCACCCCCCCTCCCGTCTGCCGAGGGGAGAAACGGGGGTCAGCCTTTCTGGACACTCGCCCCCCACCCCACCCTCGCCCCCTACCCCTCCGTTTCAACCTGGCCCCGACCCCTTCTTGGTGATGGGGGGAGAGGAAACGAAGGAACCCCAATGGGGGGGTCCTCGGTGGCCCCTCTTGGCCCGGACAATTCCCAGGATGGATCTCCCTAAAAAACCCAAAAGGGCCTTGGGAGAGCGGAGGAGAAGAGGCTGCAGGAGGATTTTTTTTAAAAAATGTGGTTTTTTTAATTAAAAAAACAACACGCCGCCTTTTGCCTTGGCTGCTACAGGTTTCCAAACGTGGCGCCCACCGCCTCAAAAATGTGGTGCCTTCCTAAGAAAACCAGGGTGGGTGGGTGGGGATTCCGACCCCCCCCTCCCCGGCAAATATATTTGGAAAAAGAGGACTAGAGGCTTTTAAGGCAGGAAGGAAAGGTGAACAGAGCAAGTGAGGAAGGTGAGGGCAGCAGAAGAGCCCCCCCCCGGGGGTCTGACAGCTTTTCCGCTTTGGGGACGACCCTCGGCCCCATGTTCCCCAGCCCGCATAGCCCAGACTTGATTCTTGAAAAGCTACAGCAACTCTTGCCCCCACCGGCTGCAGCGGTCCCAGCAAGAATCGTTCCCCCCCTCCACTTCCCATTTTCCAGAAATTGGATTGGAACTCAAGATTCTTTCTCCATAGAAAAGAGGGGCTGAGCTTCTGCCTTCTGCACTCCACTCCCGTTCCCATCAGCCCCTGCTGCCCGGGTGGAGCAGGAGGATGGGAGCTGCAGTCGCAACCCCCCCCCCCCACTCCGTAAGACACAAATTCCCCCTGCAGTGAAAGCAAGCCTCAGACAATACGTCCGATTTTGGGATAGCTATGTTGCAGGAGACTGCACACAACACGAGGGAATTCCTGGCACGCACAACCACACGACCCATCTTTCAAACAACCCAACCTACAAGATCAGCCCCCCCCTTGCCCTCCCCAAGTCTGACCAAGCCACACATTTTTCTACCTGCAAGAGAGAGAGAGAGAGAAAATAGCCCCCTATCCAGACCCTATATTGTTATGACACCATTTGGGAGAATCGGTTAAAGAATGGAAAGGGGAGGGGGTAGTCTTTAGAGCTGGGGGGGGCCTCAGGATTTCACCGAGTGTGTGTGTGTGTGTGTGTCTGGGGGGGGGGCTAGGGCTGCTGGGATGCTCCTCAATTTCCTCTCCCTTCCAGAATTGAGGAGGGGGGAAAAGGTGCGGAGGGGGTGCAACCTTCTAAAGAAAGATCTGGGGTGCTTCAAAAGGGCCAAACCCCTCCCCCCCCAGAGGAGGCAGGGGTCTGGAGGGGCCCGAGTTTCTTTCTCCCCCCCCTTCTTCTAAGTTTAAACAGTGAGAAGCCCACCCCTGCAATCTTGTGCCTATTTATCTGAAGTTTGGAAAGTTGGAGAACATCAACTGTAAGATGGTATCTTCAGCTCCAACCCATCTCCTTGGGGGAGGCTCACTTAAGTGGGGGTGGGCTTGCCTTCAGGCAATGAATTTTATCCGAGAGCCTACATCAGCCCTTCCACTTCTGGGTTCACACCGTCAAACGAATCATGCAAAGTCTCTCAGAAGTTGAGTTTGCCCAACTCAACCAATTCCAAGAGTCCTCCAAGTATGGATGGGATGAAAGACACGCACTGAGGACAGGTCTCTTTCTTCTCCACCACAACACAGTCCTCTCCCGCTCAAAGGCCGGAAACTAGTCAAGTCAACAAACCCACTTCTGTTGGAAACCTGATTTCGTTTCCTCCAGGAAGGGGCATGACCATTCCAGGCTCCATAACCAGGACGGTAGCCATGGGAACCGTCTTCCAGGGTACCAGATTCCCCCCCCCCACGATGTAAAATTAGTTGGGTTAAAGACTTGCACAAAGTCTTCCGTAGGGTTGCAAGGGATGAAAATACATATGTTCAAACCTTTGAGCCAAGGATCATTTGTCATCAAACCAATTAAATCGGGGAAGGGAGAGGAGGGGAGCATGGGAGATGTTGTAGATTTCTTAGGGGTGCAGTGGAGCATCCTCAGAAGCTCAGCAGAACCAGAGGAGTTTCCCTTCTCTAGAAGATCAGTCATTGGTGGCTCCAAAGCTTTTACTTTTTTTGGAGGTAGGAAGACCCCTTAAGGAGACCTTCTATTTCCATGGTTTCCTCACCTGTTCATTTCTAGGAGAACCACAGAGGAAATCCCACCCCTACCAACCTCTAGGAGATGTCCTCTAGGTTTTTGGCTCACCTGGGAGGAAAGAGGACATCCTTCCCGTGGCTTCCTTTGACAACAGGTGGAGTAGAGATGGGTTCTCAGCATCGTCTCAGCACCCTCCATCTTGGATGCTGGCCAGGTAGACCGAGCGAAGGTTGGAAGCTTCAAGACATGGAAGGTCCCGGTTAGTCTTCTCCGGACAGGGAAGTTGGGGTGCTCTTTTTCCCAACACTGCACCCCAAACTGTCTTAAGTCCTCTCAGATCTGATGGTCTCCTGACATGAGTCTCATCAGCAGGAGATGGTGTATCAATGGTGAGCATCCTTTCCTTTCTCCTTTGAACCTTCTACCCATCAACCAACTTCTACCATCTCCTTTAAAGGCTCACCGGGGGTGTCCACTGCGAACTGGAGCCTGTCCTTTTGCAATCGGGGACCCCAGTGGCAGTGATGGGGTGCCCCAAAACAGTGGCCACCCCATTGATAGGGGTAACCCCAAAAGTCTTCCTTCAAATATGGAGCGCTTGACGGAAACATCTCTGGCGCTCCCTGTTGACTACAAGAAGCCCTCGGCTTACGACCAATCGGTTAGCAACTGTTCGAACTTACAGTGGACCTGAAAAAAGAGAACGTATGATGGGTCCTCGTACTTACGACCGTCACAGCATCCCTGTGGTCACCGGATTGCAATTTGCTGTATTTGTTGTCGTATCCCAGAGTCAGCAAGCATGCAATGGAGAAGGGTGGTGTTTTCTTAAGGACGATGTGATTCATTTACCGGCCTTGGCAATAAAGGCGGTAAAATCGACTGCAGTCATAGGATGACCCACTTAACAATTGGTTCCCAATCGTGGTCCTAAGTCAAGGACTATCTGTAATTCGAACTCGGCTCAGACGGCTGTCTCTTTTAAGGATCTGCACCTTACAGGGACGTTGGTTGATGACTGGAGTGTCACATGACTCCTCCGAAGTGGACAACTGTAATACCACTCTCTGGCCAGGGGTAGTGCTAACATGCCATCATGTATCGGCTTTCCTCTTCACCCTTGTCCTCTGTGGTGCTCTCTAGGCAAGCTGGACTACAACTCCCATCATTCCCAGTGGCACATTTTTCCACCCCTGGGTGTTTCATCTGAAAAAAAGGAGGAAAATAAAGACAAAGGCAGTTATTTTATGGCAGTGCATTAACCAAAGAAATATAAAAAAAAAACAACACCCAGATTTGGATCCTCGCAGGTATATTAAAAACACGATTTCCAAGAACTTTTGTAGTCCACATGAATGCATTTTATTAGATTAAAATAGGCTCTTTTTCTGGTTATAGAGGAATTTCCCCCATCAATTTAAATCTCTCTCTCTCTCTCTCTCTCTCTCTCTCTCTCTCTCTCTCTCTCTCTCTCTCTCTCTCTCATATATACAAGCCTCTCTATCTCTTCCTCTTATCTATCTATCTATCTATCTATCTATCTATCTATCTATCTATCTATCTATCTATCTATCTATCTATCTATCTAGCTAGCTATCTAGCTAGCTATCTATCTAGCTATCTTCTGCCTGCCTTTCTTTTCTTTCTTCTTTCTCTCTCTTTTTCTCTTTCTTTCTTTCTTTCCTTCCCTCTTTCTTTCTTTCTCTTCCCTCCCTCCCTTTTTTATTTTTCAAGAAACAGTCCACGTGTTGCCAATTGAAACTGAACTCTTTTGCTGCAATATCCCTTTATTAATAAAACGAAATGTCGAATGTCTTCTGATACTCTGCTTAAGGTTCTGCAGGTCAGCATTGGCCTTTGATGACAGGGGGCTGGAAATTTGAGGGAGGGGGAGAAAGAAAGCAATGGAGATCTACAACAATCTGTTGCTGTGCAACAAGATCAGACTCCAATCATTTTGGGGGGGGGGGGAGAGAGAGAGAAATATTTCGCATTTTTCTTCAACTCTGAAAAGAACAGAAGTTGAGGAAAGACATCTAAAACCCGGTACCTTCCATGCTTCCATTTACCTTAAAACATCCATTTTTTTGTGTTGTGTTGTGTGTGTGTGTGTGTCCCAAAGTTATGCATGACACAGGGTTGCCCACACTTGGTGAGCTTCTGAATCTGTTCCCCCGCCTAGAAATGATACCTAAATATCCAAAAAGGAAATTTTTTGTGTTCTGCCTGTCTCAATGTCCATGCAATGCTTTTAACCAAAAGCTCTCAGTCACATGAGAAGATTAACAGAATAACGTTGGAGGTCATCTAGTCCAGCCCCCTGCTCAAGCAGAAGACCCTATACCATCTCAGACAAGTTACTGTCCAGTCTCTTCTTAAAAACCTCCAGTGATGGAGCACCCACAACTTCTGGTGGCAAGCTGTTCCACTGGCTAATTGTCCTCACTGTCAGGAAGTTTCTCCTTAGTTCTAGGTTGCTTCTCTCCTTGATTAGTTTCCATCCCTTGTTTCTTGTCCTGCCTTCTGGTGCTTTAGGGAGTAAGTTGACCCCCTCTTCTTTGGGGCAGCCCCTGAGATACTGGAAGGCTGCTATCATGTCTCCCCTAGTCCTTCTTTTCATTAAACTAGACATCCCCAATTCCTGCAACCGTTCTTCATAAGTTTTAGCCTCCAGTCCCCTAATCATCTTTGTTGCTCTTCTCTGCACCCTCCAGAGTCTCAGCATCTTTCTTATATCGTACATTGGTGTGTGTTGTCGCCAAAGGGGGAAATGGAGGCACACCCCCTTCTGTTTTCTCCTCCTTCCGTGGCTGAGAGTGAGGGGGAAGCCCCTCCCCGCCCCATCTCGAGGGTACCCCATAGGGAGAACTTCCAATTTCTGGGCCCCGCTTCCTTGCTTCTACCAATCTAATTGAGAAACCCAAGGGGTTCCCAATTTAATTCTTTTCCCAAAGACACTAATTAGGAAGGACCAGCCCAGGTCCTCATTTTCTGTTCATCCTGGATTATGACTTTTCCCCCCACCACCCTGCTTTCAGGCACACCTATCTACCCCTGCCCTTTGAACCTCCAGCTGTTTGAATCTCCCCTGAATAACAATGGAAGGGCAATTGGCTTCCCAGGGATCCTGCCTGCCCCACCATTTCCAGCCCAGCCCTCCCTTTGAAGACGAGCAGAGAAAATAAGGGGATAAACGAGAGAGACTTTCATTTGCAGGAACAAGGAGGGTTTTAATCAACACCCTGAAAATCTGGTCCCTTTATGTCCAGGGATAATTAAATTTGAAACCGCCAGATTATCCGTTTCCCGGGCACTGTAATTTGGAAAGGACTGTCCTTGGATAATATTTCTGCTCATCCCCCCCTTCGGTTCTCCCCTCCTCGCTTCGCAGACCCCAGAGTGGCAAAGTTGAAAAAAAAATAAGGAATTATTTTCAGATCAGCGAGCTGGTTTGGGGATGTGCAGCTTCTCAAGTGGTTTAAAAAGCCCCCTTTTCTTAATTCACAAGGATGAATTCGTAAGGTTTCTTTTTGGAGAAATCTTAAATTCTTCCCATGGAGACATTTTGCACCCTTGGGTTTACTTCTTGCACAGGTAACCCATCTAAATTCATCTGCATCGGTCAAAACTCTAAAGGAGACTGGACGGCCGTTGGTCTGGAATAGTCTGGGGTGTCCTGCTTGAGAGCGGGTTGGACTAGATGGCCTCCAAGGTCCCTTCCAATTCTGTTAATCATTCTCAGCGTGGAAAAAAGTTAAACCACCATTAGCCAGCCAGGAAAAACAAATCTGTATTTATGGTTGAATACAGGAAGATCCAAATTTTGAAGCACCCCTAAAACTCTCCAACCTGTAAGTCTAGAGATGACAGTTTGGCTCTTCGCTTGCAATTTGACATTTCATTTCATTCCTGTTAAATTTCATTTCCTGCCTGAGCAGGGGGTTGGACTAGATGACCTCCAAGGTCCCCTCCAACTATTATTATTATTATTATTATTATTATTATTATTATTATTATTATTATTATTATTATTATTATTATTATTGATCATCGCACAGTCAGCCAGATGTTCAGACTGGATTTGGCATTTTTGTCTACCTGTCGAGTCCTCACCAAGGACCTGGGATAGGCAGATGTGGATGTTTGATGGTATTTGTGACGGGTAAACACCTTTTCTTCCAGTAGTTCTGCAGCTGCTGGCCCTGGTTGCTCGGCCAACAGTTCTGAGTCCTGTAACCCATTTTTCACCAGATATCCAGGAACTCCAACATCTAGCGCGGACCTTGTTAATCCGGGCGACATCTGAGCTGGTATGGCATTCTGAAATTTATGTCTCACCATATTTTTTATGGGAGAGACACTCTTTGTCTGATGAGACCTGTCCAGTATGGTTGAACCTCTGGCATAGCTCTCATCTTCCTCAGAGTACACAAGCCCCACAGCCACGTCAAGGTTGGACTAGATGACCTCCAAGGTCCCTTTCAACTATTATTATTATTGTGGATCATCGCACAGTCAGCCAGATGTTCAGACTGGATTTGGCATTTTGTCTACCTATCGAGTCCTTACCAAGGACCTGGGATAGGCAGATGTGGATGTTTGATGGTATTACAGATCTCGTCGCAGGATGGAAGCAGTTCCTAGTAAGGCCGCCTTTTGCAATTGACTAATGGCGAATGTGTCAATGCCGATGACAGTGTCCAAGTGGTGCTCCAGTTGTTTTGGGATTGCACCTAAGGCGCCTATTACTATTGGTACTACCCTTGCTTGCTTTTGCCACAGTCTTTCTATTTCTATTTGTAGGTCTCTGTATTTTGTGATCTTCTCCAGTTCTTTCTCATCTATTCTCTGTCTCCAGGCACTGCCACGTCCACTATTCAGACTTTTTTGTCTTTCTTATCGACAATTGTTAAGTCCGGGGTGTTATGTTGCAGGTGCTTGTCTGTTTGAATTCTGAAGTCCCAGAGCAGTTTAATTTTATCATTTTCTATGACTTTCTCTATTTTATGATCCCACCAGTTTTTGCTTACAGGTAAATGATATTTCTTGCAGATCTTCCAATGCACCATTGTTGCTACTTTGTCATGCTGCTGCTTGTAGTCAGTCTGTGTGATCTTCTTGCAGCAGCTTACCAGGTGGTCCACTGTTTCTTCAGCGTCTTTGCATAGGCGGCACTTACTGTCTGTTGCTGTCTTCTCAATTTTGACTTTATATGCATTTGTCCTTAAGGCTTGGTCTTGTGCAGCCAGAATTAGTCCCTCGGTCTCTTTCTTCAATTTTCCTGCTCTTAGCCATTGCCAGGTCTTGTTATTATCTGCTTTCCCAGCTATTTTTTTTAATGTACTGGCCATGTAATGCTTTGTCTTCCCATGCCTCTATTCTGTTCTTCATTTGGTCTTTCTTGTAGGCCAGTTTGGTCTCTCCAGTAGTTAGTAAGCCTTCCTATATACTAATTTCAGTGCATCTTCATCACTGTCCTTCAGATATTCTTCCAAAGCCATTTCTTCTTCTTCAACCATCTGATGTACTTACAGCACCATCATCATCATCATTATTATCATCATTATTATTATGGATCATTGCACAGTCAGCCAGATGTTCAGACTGGATTTGGCATTTTGTCTACCTATCGAGTCCTTNATCCTTCCAGCTCCCCTCCGAGTCATGTGGGAAAGAGGCAAGGCTAACAAAAGTTGGATTCGAAAGGATCCAGTGGAATTACAGGGATGGCTAGGGGCGGTGCCGCCTTAAAAGAGGGCTTCAAGCACAAACCACGTAAATAATCCCCTTTTTAAAGGCGCCTGTGGTAAGCAGCACCCTGCAAGGTGATTTTTCAAATTGCTGTGATTTTCAAAAGTTGTGTGCCCTCCAGCAAAAGCCCCTACTGACCCTTCGCAACACATTCCAGCCGAGGCCCATGCAGTGTGTGCAAAAGGATTTCCTTCACTTCGGAAGTTGCAAAACTGCATGCTTTGTTGTGTCCTCCGAAGTTAAAATCAACTTTATTGCCTTGGAATCTTTTAAACCAACTTTCTTGCTTTGGAAATCCTGTTTTTCTAGCTCCGAAATCCACCAATGTGGTTCTTCGCTGCCCTCTAGTGGTGTAGGAATGGAAGCACATCCCTTTCTCCCATTGTTGCCCCCTGGTAGGTTGATGGCGATGATAATAATAATAATAATAATAATAATAATAATAATAATAATAATAATAATAATGATGATGATGATGATGATGATGATGATGATGATGATGATGATGATGATGATAATAATAATAATAATAATAATAGTAAAGTTGGAAGGGACCTTGGAGGTCATCTAGTCCAACCCCCTGCTCAGGCAGGAAACCCTATACCATTTCGGACAAATGGCTGTCCAGTCTCTTCTTAAAAACGTCCAGTGTTAATAATAATAGTAAAGTTGGAAGGGACCTTAGAGGTCATCTAGTCCAACCCCCTGCTCAGGCAGGAAACCCTACACCATTTCGGACAAATGGCTGTCCAGTCTCTTCTTAAAGACTTCCAGTGTTGGAGCATTCACCGCTTCTGGAGGCAAGTTGTTCCACTGGTTAATTGTTCTGACTGTCAGGAAGTTTCTCCTTAGTTCTAGGCTGCTTCTCTCCTTGATGAGTTTCCATCCGTTGCTGATTCCTTCCATTTATTTTCTGAATTCTTTTCTTTTGGTTGTCATTTTCTCAGAGATTGGGCTGGCACCCACCCCATCCAGAACTTACAGGCGGATAATGGAAAGCACTCTTTAAAATGTTGCTTTGTCTTGGCTGTCCATCAACCCGAAACTTGACAATCTTCTGGATTTCATGGCAAAGGAAATAGCCAACACCACCACCCCAGGGAGTGGCAGGGGAGGAAAGAGAAGCCCTGCCTGCCCCGTCTTCAAATATCTTCTAGATGGCAAGATAAGTTCTGACGCACAAAGGCCAGCTGGGGAAGACGAGTAGAGTTTCCAAAGCTTGTGGTGAGGTTCTTAACCCACGTTGGGTGGCAAATTGGATGCAGTTGGATGACCATGAGCTGGTGGTTTTTCTCTGGCTCCACTTCAGGACCAGCTTTATGTGATTTTGGCCTTTTCTCTCCTTCTCTCCCTCTCCCTCTCTCTCTCTCCCCCCACACCCCCTCCCTGACTGGGCTTCAGACAATGGTCACAAGATGGTAATCAAATTTCATCCTCTCTTCTCACTTGACCTTTTTGTGACAACGGAGTCAAGGATCCTTCCCATCACATGAACACCCCTTCACAAATGGATCCCACTCACCCTCCTCTATACCATCTGGAGCTTCCGGGGTGGCTGTTTTGACAGAAGACAGATATTCCCTCCTCAGATATCGGTGATCCACTCCCTCAAAGAATGCAAACGGGTTTTTTTTGGGTGGTTCTCCATCCAAGTTGCACATTTGACTCCTCCGGAATAAGTTGTGTAACAGCTTTACAACTGTTACACAATTTATTCTCCTTTAGGTTTCCTCCTATGAGTGGCCTTTTCCCAAAGAACATTTTTTTATCCTTCCTTAAAATTGGGGATAATAATAATAATAATAATAATAATAATAATAATAATAATAATAATAATAATAATAATAATAATAATAATAATAATAATAATAATAATAATAAGAAGAAGAAGAAGAAGAAGAAGAAGAAGAAGAAGAAGAAGAAGAAGAAGAAGAAGAAGAAGAAGAAGTTGGAAGGGACTTTGGAGGTCATCTAGTCCAACCCCCTGTTCAGGCAGGAAACCCTATACACCATTTCAGATCAAATGGCTGTCCAGTCTCTTCTTAAAAACTTCCAGTGTTGGAGCATTCACCGCTTCTGGAGGCAGGTGGTTCCACTGGTTAATTGTTCTGACTGTCAGGAAGTTTCTCCTTAGTTTCAGGTTGCTTCTCTCTTTGGTTAGTTTCCATCCGTTGCTTCTTCTCCTGCCTTCAGGAGCTTTGGAAAATAGCTTGACTCCCTCTTCTTTGGGACAGCCCCTGAGATACTGGAACACTGCTATCATATCACCCCTCCTCCTTCTCTTTATTAAACTAGACAACCGTTCCTTATGTGTTTTAGCCTCCAGTCCCCTGATCATCTTTGTTACTCTTCTCTGCACTCTTTCTAGAGTCTCAACATCTTTTTTACATCGCGGTGTCCAAAACTGGATGCCGTATTCCAAGTGTGGCTTTACCAAGGCATTGTAAAGTGGTATTAACACTTCACGTGATCTTGATTCTATCCCTCTGTTAATGCAGCCCAGCACTGTGTTGGCTTTTTTGGCAGCTGCAGCACACGGCTGGCTCCTATTTAAGTGATTGTCCAATTGTCCGTCTCACAGTTGCTACTATTGAGCAAGGTACCCCCTATACTATACCTGTGCATTTGGTTTTTCTTGCCTTAGAATAGAATAGAATAGAATAGAATAGAATAGAAGTTGAAGGGACCTTGGAGGTCTTCTAGTCCAGTGGTTCTTAACCTGGGCGGTACCGCCCCCCAGGGGGCGATTTCATTTTTCAGGGGGGCGATGGAACGAAAAGGGGCGGCGTGGGGGCGATGGAACGAAAAGGGGGCGATAGGGGGGCGATGGAGCGAGATGTTTTGGGGACACTTTTGAGCCTTCTCCTGCAGCTCCAAGCGTCCTCCGCCATTTGTAGAGAGAG
>NW_015393346.1:6939-9822 GCF_001527695.2 Protobothrops mucrosquamatus | reverse complement strand
ACCAAAAATATTTAGTGTTGACTAGGGCTACTGGATCTAGTAAACCTGGATTTTTTTTTCTAGTTTTACCAAAACTGCAAGATCAACTAGCACCTGGAAAGAGCCTCCGAGCATGTTATGAGAGTAGGAATTACGAAAAGCAAACTTTTTGTATGGATGGGGCTTTGCTTGTTTGTGTGGACCGGTTGCTGGCATGCCATGGCCCGGTCCCGGTCCATGGACCGGGGGTTGGGGACCCCTGCTCTAGTTGGACAGTTGACACCCATGCCTCCATTCTATTCTTCACTTGGTCTTTCTTGTAGGCCAGTTTGGTCTCTCCAGCAGTCACCAAGTCTTCTTGGCATGCTAACTTCGGTGCCTCTTCTTCATTATGCTCAGTTTCTTCAACCATCTGATGTACTTGCAACGTTCCACGCCCGCCTATTTTCCTTGGAAAGTAGCGCCTGTCAGCCTCCCTCCAAGAATGTCATTATTTTTCTAGTTTTCTTATCCAGGGCTTTTAGTTCCGCTTGAGTCCAGTCCACTATTCCATCTATGCGGCTAATTGTCGAAATTGTCCAAATGTTAATGGCCTTGACGATATTTCCACCACTGAGTTTGGACCCGAAGGTCTAACTCACTCTTCTGATGCATTCGTGGCTAACTTTATTCTCGACATGCTTGATGTCGTCAGGCTGAAGGATGCCCAGGTATTACTAATAGTATTAATTATTAATAATACCCGATGGAGGGCCGAGTCTGATCTAAACATCTGGATGACAAGTGCGAAGAGCCATAATAATAATTTTTTATTAAACTTATATGTCACAACCCCCAGGGGCTCTAGGCAGTTATCAGAAGAATGCATGCAAAAGCCACACGAACCTCTTAAGTCCAGAAAAAAAAATATTGTATTTTAGTTGCAAGTTAAAGTAGTATGTGAACGAGAGGGAACATACAGCCTTCTGAAGAAATATTTGGCCGGATGGACAGAGAATAAGGTTGCGTCTGCTAGAAGACAAGCAGACGGTGGCCACAGATTCCTTCATTTGAACCACCTCTCAAATAAGTCAACCTTATTGTTAAATTATTCAAGTTAACCTCTCAAATAAATCCACGGGGCTTCCTTTAACAGACATGGTCAGCCATTTGATCCCATGTGGCTAAATCCCAAAAAGAGCATTGTTAAAAAAAATATATATATACACGCACGCACACATCCGCATATATCCACCCGGAATAGCATGACTTTCATAAAAGGAAAACTTGTGTAGACTAGAAACAGGCAGAAGGACTATCAGTGGCTGTTTTCCTGGCTCCATTATTTGAGAAGGGAACTCGTGACGTGAAAGGAGGGTTAAGAAACACCAACATCAAAAGGGATACCAGTCCAGAGAAGCTGGAAAGGAGCAGATAAACTGGTTGGGTCCAGCCTTCTGCTCCAACCATCTCAGCTGTTGGGTACACTGGTCCTGTTTTCTTCCTTTAACTACACAACCCCCTGGGGGGGGGGAGGAGATTGGCCACAAATTACCATGCTGCCTGCTGAACAAACAAACCTTGTGTGTTGCATTCTGAGCAGAAGGGTTTGACTGGCAGACCAACCCTGAGGAAAGGAACCTTACAAGGCAGATCTGGAATTTGCTCGGAGTCCAAGAAGGACAGAAGGAAGTCATCCTCTTGTGCACCACACATGGACACAGGAAGATCTGTCTTCCCGCTGTAAGATAGCCAAGGGGTGGGGCCGGCCTCAGTGTTGGATTACAAAGCCTGTTTTATAACAATTCCTTAAATGGGGGAATGGCACACAGCAGCGGATGTGTCTCAAGCAAGGCTGGCTTTGATGTTAGACACTTTGCTTCCCCCCAAACACATCCAGACCTGTTCTAGGTGGAGTTGACGGTGAAGATGGAGGCCATTTCCACGTACCCTCACGCACTTAAGTAATTGTGGATCCTTGCTTACGTGGAAAAGAACCTAGCCTAAGTTTGTTGAGCTTGGCAGCACTCACTGCTATAGGACGTTCTTCTACTCAACCTCTTGAGAAGGCAACCTTGGATGTCCACTTCAAACTCCATGTTCGTAGATCATCTTTAGGATTCAGGATTAGGATCCAAGTCTCTTGGCATGGCTAGTTCATATCTGGCGCCATCTTATAGTGAAAAGGCTGAAATAGATCTTCTGGGATCAGATGAAGTCAAGATTGATCAGTCTTCTATTGATGCTCTTCTGGATCACTCTTCTATTGATGCTCTCAAATAAATACAACTAGCACATGGATCAGTCTTCCAGAGGTTGACTACAGCTGGCATGTGGATCACTCTTCCCAATGCTCTTATGTACAGCTGTCATCTCACCTGTGTTGACTACACTGATTGGGACTGTTGGCCAAGGTGACTGGCAATTTGGTGGGGGTTGAACCTCAAAAGACCCGGTGGGACATTTTCTGAGGGATGGTATGGGTATGACTTCAAAGGAAGGACTGTGATGTTTACCAGTTCAGACAGGAACACCGGCAAGCTACTCATCTTACCTTCTGATTCTCGGATGGGCTTCAGAGTTGGGTTCTCCGTGGAAGGTCCTCAAGCTCCTGACAGATTTAGCACCTGGATCTCACCTGCTGGCTAACTCATGGTCATGCCCAAGTCATGAAGAAGGGAGAAGGCCATCTCCTTGCCTGTAAACCTAGAGAGAGATATTAGATGATTTAGTTAAGCTGGACAGACAAATTATCTCAACCCAGAGCATCTCGACTGGAAGAAGCCAGGTGATCGTAGAACAGGGAGTCTGAAAGAGATGCAACAAACACCTCTCTCTACTGGGATGGAAGAATGATTGATATTACAGTCAGGCTTTCAATGTCTTCTAAGCCAACTTCAAACAGTGTGGTGTAGTGGTTAAAGT
>NW_015393346.1:2933-6308 GCF_001527695.2 Protobothrops mucrosquamatus | reverse complement strand
ATTTAGTTAAGCTGGACAGACAAATTATCTCAACCCAGAGCATCTCGACTGGAAGAAGCCAGGTGATCGTAGAACAGGGAGTCTGAAAGAGATGCAACAAACACCTCTCTCTACTGGGATGGAAGAATGATTGATATTACAGTCAGGCTTTCAATGTCTTCTAAGCCAACTTCAAACAGTGTGGTGTAGTGGTTAAAGTACTGGACTAGTCCAGGAAGGCCCAAACCTGGCTCAATAGAGAGGGGAAGCTGCTTACATCGCCTTAACATATGAAACGATACATATATAAATAAAACATATAAACCCTAAAAGAACAACCTCATAGTGCTATTACCAACCAGAAACGCTATTCCTTTATTATTGGTTTATTATGGATCCTATCAAGACAAAGGATCCAGCTAGGAAAAAAAAATGATTCCCAATGGATATCCCCAAGGTGCTTTTTCAAAAAGGCAACTGGAATTTCTTGATTTTTTTCCTTGAAAACTTTTCACTTCTCAGCCAAGAAGCTTCTTCAGACTCTCAACAGAGCTCCTAAGTTGTGGGAACATCTTTGTTGTTGTTGTTGTTGTTCAGTCCTTAAGTTGTGTCTCACTCTTTGTGACCCCACTATCCTCCACTATCTTCCTGAGTTTGCCCAAATTCACGTTCATTGCGTTGATGACACTAGCTAACCATCTGATCCTCTGCCGTCTCCTTCTCCTTTGGCCTTCCCTCTTTCCCAACATCAGGATCTTCTCCAGGGAATCGTGTCTATGGAGATTCTCAGTCATCCAGGTCATGGTTGTCCTAGAGGTGTCTGCAAGGAGTATCAATCCTGCCATTCCACACCATCCAGTCAGAGCTGAAGAAGCTTCTTGGAGGAGAAGCGAAAGGTCTTCAAAGAAACACAAGGAAGTCCAGTTGCCTCGTGAAAAAAAGCACCTTTAGGATCTCCAAGGAATCTTTTCTTCTCATTTGGTGGCCCAAATATTTGAGTTTAAGCTTCAGGATCTGTCCTTCTAAAGAACAATCAGGGTTGGTTTCCTTCAGGATCCACCGATTTGATCTCCTTGCAGTCCAAGGAGTCTTCTCCAACACCACAATTTGAAAAGCATCAATAAAACCCCATTTTGTTTTCCAACCAAGCGTCTCCTCTTTGATCGTGGACCTTGGATGACTTACAAATAATGGCTGGTTGCTTTTATCCTGGTTTTAGTCCATGTTTTGGAGAATTGATGGCAAAGGCCAAGCCATCAGGGGTCGGCAGGTCAATAGCTGTAAATAAATCAGGTCTAACTCTTCCCTGGAAGCTTCTCAGCCCTCAAAAGTCTCCTGGCCCAGCTTCCTCCACCATTCCTGGAGGAGAGTGGGTGCTTTTTTTGAACTTTTGGGTTGGCACTGAAGGAGGAATGAAGCGGATTAAACTAGAAAAGATACGCGCCAGGCCAAGCTCATTCCCCTTCAAAACATGTGACCAAGTCTATTTGTTCAGATAGACTCATTATTGTAGAGTTTTAGTCACGGAGGAAACTTCTAACAGTAATTAGACACATGATAGAAAGATGTTATACTTTGTCTTCAAAGATCTCCCTTCAACAGACCGCTCTTGTTTGCAAGGCGGCGAGCCAAGGGGCAGAGCTGAAAGTTGCTCTTGTCCTCTCCAGTTTTTCCTTTAAAAATAACTTGTTTGAACCCCAAAGAAAAAGAGCATAAAATACCAAAGGCCTGTCCCAGCCTTAGATTACTCTACAGGCCAAAATTGGAACAAAGCACAGAAAACCAGAACATCTTGAAGGAGTACATCCTCTAAGGCAGGGGGTCTTCAAACTAGGCCCTTTTATGACTTGTGGACTTCAACTCCCAGAATTCCTCAGCCAGGCACGCCTGGCTGAGGAATTCTGGGAGTTGAAGTCCACAAGTCATAAAAGGGCCTAGTTTGAAGACCCCTACTCTTAAGGGTTTGGGGAGGCCTTCGTGCTCCAGATAAAGCTGAACATGGAGGAAGAAATTTGGGAGGAAAAATTATTTGGGGTGAATTAGGAAGCTCTGCTTTTTGGTGCCAAATGGTTTCTGGTTATCAGCGATGAGGGAGGAAGCACTGAGGTAAATTGAAATATTTGTGTGGGGCGGGGGAGGTATGGGGTTTTTTTTTTTTGAAAGAAGAGGAGGGAGAAGGAGGGAACCTGGTGCCTCCTGATTGGTGGCCTGCTTTTTTAGCTGTTTCACTAACCCTGATTGGCTAGGCCAGGGGTAGGCCACCGAGGCTCTTTTATGACCCGTGGACTTCAACTCCCAGAATTCCTGAGCCAGCCATGCTGAGGGGAAAGGGAGAGGTTTCCAAGCTGAGCCATGCTGGGTCAGGAATTCTGGGAGTTGAAGTCCACGAGTCATGAAGGGGCCATAATTCCCCCATGCTGGCTCAGGAATTCTGGGAGTTGAAGTCCACGAGTCATGAAGGGGCCATAATTTCCCCATGCTGGCTCAGGAATTCTGGGAGTTGAAGTCCACCAGTTATAAAAGAGCCAAAGTTGCCTACCCCTGGGCTAGGCCAAGGCCTGACATCATCCCTGTCTGGAAGGCTTCTCCAAAGCTGGAGACGAAATCAAGTTCCATTCTGAGGGTCCGGGTCGACCTATAATTACAACTGGGCCCCAAATTTATGCCACTAAGCGAGACATCTCTTGACTTTTGCCCCATTTTACGATCTTTCTCATTAAGTGAATCATTGCAGTTGTTAAATGAGCAACACAGTGGTTCAGTGAATCCGGCTTCCCCCACTGACTTGCTTGTCGCAAAAGGGGATCGTGTGAACCCGGGACACTGCAAACCGTCATAAGTACATGCCAGTTGCCAAGCCTCTGAATACTAATCACGTATCTAGGAGGAGGCTGCAGCAGTTATAAGTGTGAAAATCAGTCATAAGTCAGTTTTTTCCGTGCTGTGGTAACTTTGAACAGACACTGAACAAGCTGTTATAAATTGAGGACTACCTGTATCTATATCTACATCTATGCCTACAGTATATCTATATCCATCTATCAATCATTTCTATCATCTATAATCTATCCATCCATCCATCCACCTACATATCCATTCATCTACCTACCATCATCTATCTATTTATCTATTTATCTATTTATCTATTTATCTATTTATCTATTTATCTATTTATCTATCTATCTATCTATCTATCTATCTATCTATCTATCTATCTATCTAACCCTCCCTCCCTCCCTCTCACCTACCTATCCATCTATCCACCCATCCACCCACCCATCCATCCATCCATCCATCCATCCACTCACCCACCCATCCACCCATCCACCCACTCACCCATCCATCCACCCACCCACCCATCCACTCACCCACCCACCCATCCACTCACCCATCCAT
>NW_015393346.1:0-1912 GCF_001527695.2 Protobothrops mucrosquamatus | reverse complement strand
TCTTGCTCATCCTTTTTTAGGAGTTGATTCCATGTTCGAGGGCTAGGATGGAGGAATTCACCTCTTTCATATTCGATTAGAAATGATACAGGCTTCCATTTTATTAATTTTATGTTTTCCTTATGCCCCAACCTGAATTAGGTTTCAATTTTGTTCCCAAAGGAAGCTGTTATGAATACAAGCCAATCATTTTGCTCCTTCTGACGCAGAAGGAACTTTCTGTCCATCTAGAGGAGAAGATGATGATTTTTCTGGCCACAATCCTCTCTTCAACACCAACCAATTCATCTGAATTCTTTCAATAAAAGAAACCATTTTAATACGCCGTGAACCTCTAGCCAAGGGAGCCTGAATAAGACCGCTGTATTATTTTATGACATGCCTTGGCAAATATACAAATTTCAGCATTTATGCAAACATTAAAAAAAATTATTTATAATTCTTCCTACCAAAACTGGCTCCGTCAGACATCAGAATATCAGCTGTAAAAATCTCCCCAAGGAATCTCACAACAAGATCTAGTCATGGGTGGTTGACATTCTCTACTCTGTCTATTAGGTTGAGAGACGAGAAGGGGAGTAAAATTATTTGGGGGTATCCCTGGCTTCAATTAGAGGGAACTCTGCACAGGTAATCAGAAGATAAGATGCTAGGTTTGTAAAACGGTTTTCAAAAACTGGCACATTCAGTGCCAGAACGTACACAAGAATAAGGATACAATTATGAGAATTTTTTTTTTAAAAAAAACCCTCTAGTTAATATGAGGCTCGGGTAACACAGTCTTAACAATGGGAAAATGAGGAACTCAAACATCCAAGTTCTACAAAAATGGGGAACAGAGAAATTAAACTAGGCGGATTCGCCTGTACGTATTATGGGAAACAGCTAAAGACCACCAGGATCGCTTACAAATAGAATTTATTACAGCCTGTCCATTATGGCTGTTAAGTTTTGACAGTCACAAAGCAGGTCACCACCTGATTGACTTGGTTTTATGTCCCTTTTTGCGGCGGTCGTAAAACAAAACACCACCGCAGCCGTTAAGCGAGCCCTTTGGAAACAAATCTTAAGTAGCCCTGGGGATGTTTGCGTAACTTTGAGAACTGTACTTGGGTGGATCTGAATCTATGCCACTGGGTTATGTAAGCATCAAGGCGATGGGGTGCTTCTTTTGAGTTTTATTTATTTTATTTTATTTTTAAAAGGCAAATAGGTAGGAAAAAAAGAACATAAGCATTTAAAAAGCAGGTACATGATGGACCCTTGGAAGGGGTTCTTCTCCTTCAGTCTGGGGGACCCAAAAGGTAAAACTTGCAAGGGATGAGTAAAAAAATAATAATAATTCCTTTTTATCAAGGCATTTGATCTGCTCTGTTACCGCTGCGTTTTCCTAGAGTGTTTATCTTTATTTCATTCAAAAGAACGTCAGTAGTTCTTTTGGTTTTTTTCTAAAAAAAAAGAAGAAGGGTGGATGCTTTCTTTTACTCCGTGCTGAGATGTGAAAAGGAAAAAGAACAGACAAGCAAGAAATGATGGCCCTTTTGATTTTTCCTCAAGTCCCTTTTCCACATGTAATTTTTATTTCAAGTGTTTCCACAGTCTGAGAGAAACGAAACGCTATTTTCCCCGAGATGTGCACTTCAACATGTATTTTATATCTATCAAAAGAGGGCATTTCCTACGGATAAATATTTAAATGCAACTTTTGATCGGTATAAAGCACACTGCAGCATTTTAAGAAGTGGGTTCTCCAGAAGGTAGATAAATGTTTGAGCTGCTTGTTGGCTTAAAATGTTGACTGTTTTCCTCAAAAGGTATGTCAATAAATAAATAAATAAAATTAAACCTCCCAGGTCACGGTCAACTAAGAAAAAGAACGATATGGAAACAGATTTGGCCAAGGCCTTTAATG
>NW_015393345.1:13217-14782 GCF_001527695.2 Protobothrops mucrosquamatus | reverse complement strand
AAGAAAGGAGAAAGAGACGGAGAGAAATAAAGACAAAGAGAAATACACAGAGCAAGACAGCAAAAAAGAAAAGAAAGGAAGAAGAAAGAAAGAAGAAAGAAAGGAAGGAAAGAGTCAGAGAGAAATAAAGATAAAGAGAAATACACAAAGAGCAAGACAGCAAAAAAGAAAAGGAAGGAAGGAAAGAAGAAAGAAAGAAAGAAAGAAAGAAAGGAAGGAAGGAAGGAAGGAAGGAAGGAGAAAGAGACGGAGAGAAATAAAGACAAAGAGAAATACACAAAGAGCAAGACAGCAAAAAAGAAAAGGAAGGAAAGAAAAAAGAAAGGAAGGAAGGAAAAAAGAAAGAAAGAAAGAAAGAAAAGAAAGGAGAAAGAGACAGAGAAATAAAGACAAAGAGAAATACACAAAGAGCAAGACAGCAAAAAAGAAAAAGGAAGGAAGGAAGGAGGGAGGGAAGAAAGAAAGAAAAAGAAAGAAAAAAAGAAACAAAGAAAAAGAAACAAAGAAGAAACAAAGAAATAAAGACAAAGAAATAGTCAGAGAGCAAGAAGCAAAAAAGAAAAAGGAAGGAGGGAAGAAGGAAGAAAGAAAGAAAGGAAGAAAGAAAGAAAGGAAGAAAAAGAAAGGAAGAAAGAAAGAAAGAAAAGGAGAAAGAGACAGAGAGAAATAAAGAAAGAGAAATAGACAAAGAGCAAGAGAGCAAAAAAAGAACACAAGGAAGGAAGGAAGGAAGGAGAGAAAGAGAAAGAGAGAAAGAGAAAGAGAAAGAGAAAGAGAGAAGTTTGAGTAAAAGATTTTCTCCCGTTTGCTGTTTTGACTTGGAGTTTCAGTTGGACTGTCAATGATCTCGGGGAGACCCGGAGTCTCAGCCCATTCTGGTTCCTGACGATGTTTACGGGAAGAGGGAGACGGGAATAAAATATAGCTCGATCTAACACTTCCCACGCTGCCTTCCCCGTTGCCGTTCGGGATCATATTTTTGCATATATTGCATATATTTTCTGGGGATTCCCCCCAATTTTTCCTGCCTTCCTTAAGGTGTGCTGGGTTCGCCCCGGAGTGAGCAGGTGAAACAGGATCTCCTGGCCTGGGAAGCCCCCCCCCCCCGGGTGTGTGTGTGTGGGGGGGTGTGTCTGTTGCAAGTCTGGAACCTTGCAATGGGGAGGGAGGGAGGGGCTGAAGGAAACTGCGGATGGGCCACTGGGAAAGCTGCCTCCCCTGTGCAGGCTCATCTCCTTTCATGTTAAGTTGGCGAGGCGACGGATGGGAGACCACCAGGAGCACCTTGAGGGAAGACTAGATTAAGGAAGGAGAAAGAAAGAAAGAAAGAAAGAAAGAAAGAAAGAAAGAAAGAGAAGGAAGGAAGGAAGGAAGGAAGGAAGGAAGGAAGGAAGGAAGGAAGGAAGGAAGGAAGGAGGAAGGGGAGGGAGGCAGAAAGAAAGAAAAGAAAAAAAGACAAATAGAGAGCAAGAGAGCAAAAAAGAAAAGAAAAGGAAGGAAGGAGGAAGGGGGAGGGAGGCAGAAAGAAAGAAAAGAAAGAAAGGAGAAAGACACAGAGAGAAATA
>NW_015393345.1:8637-10586 GCF_001527695.2 Protobothrops mucrosquamatus | reverse complement strand
TTCTTTCTTTCTTTCTTTCTCCTTCCCTCTTTCTCTCCTGCTGGCCGAGGAATTCTGGGAGTTTGCAATCCACCCATCTTCCAAATCGCCACGGTTCAGAGAAGCGGGTCTCCCGGAAACCAGGATCAATTCTTCTCTATCAAATCTGCCACTTGGATTTATTTCTCTGTGGGTTATAATATCCACAGAGGAGACCCCCCCTCCCCCAGGGATGCCCAACCTTGCAGAGAGTTCCCCCCCCCCATCTTCCTCTACCTGCCTCTGCCCCGTGGCTGCCCGTCCCCCCCCCTCTGGCTTGCCCTTGCTCAACCCCGGGCACGGTGCCAGTTTAATTAGACGAGTGCAGACAGGGGAACAGGAGAGCCTCTCCAGGCATCACCCTGTGTGTCAAGCTTAGCCCCAGGTCTCTGGGGGGGCCCAGGAAATTAAAAAGAGCAAGCATAAGGTTGCCCCCCCGCCCACAAAGCTTATTTGAGGGACCTCTGCGGTGGGGGTCCAAATTGGCACTGTGGGTAGGGAGGGAGAGAGAGAGAAAGAAAGAGCTGAGAGGCAGAAAGAAATAGAAAGGGGTGACAGGCAGTAATGTGAGAGAAAGAAAAAAAGAAAGAAAGAAAGAAAGAAAGAAAGAAAGAAAGAAAGAAAGAAAGAAAGAAAGAAAGAAAGAAAGAAAGAAAGCTGAGAGGCAGAGAGAGAAAAGAGAAAGAAAGAGAGAAAGATAAATCAGAGACCGAAAGAGAGAAGGAGAAAGAGGTGACAGGCAGAAAGAAAGCGAGAGAAAGTGACAGAAGGAAGGAAGGAAGGAAAGAGGAAGAGAGAGAAAGAGAGAAAGAAAGAGAAAAGTGAGAGGCAGAGAGAGAAAAAAGAAAGAGAGAGAGAAAGATAAATCAGAGACAGAAAGAGGCGAAAGAGGTGACAGGCAGAAACAAAGCGAGCGAAAGTGACAGAAGAAAGAAGGAAGGAAGGAAGGAAGGAAGGAAGGAAGGAAGGAAGGAAGGAAGGAAGGAAGGAAGGAAGGAAGGAAGGAAGGAAAGAGGCACAGAGAGAAAGAGAGAGAGAGATAAAAAGAAAGAGAAAAGTGAGAGGCAGAGAGAGAGAAAAAGAGAGAAAGATAAATCAGAGACAAAAAGAAAGAGAGAAGGAGAAAGAGGTGACAGGCAGAAAGAAAGCGAGAGAAAGTGACAGAAGAAAGAAGGAAGGAAAGAAAGAAAGAGAGAGAGAGAAAGATAAAAAGAAAGAAAAGTGAGAGGCAGAAAGAGAAAAAGAGAGAAAGATAAATCAGAGACAAAAACAAAGAGAGAATGAGAAAGAGGTGACAGACAGAAAGAAAGCGAGAGAAAGTGACAGAAGAAGAAAGGAAAGAGGCAGAGAGAGAAAGAGAGAAAGAGAAAAGTGAGAGGCAGAGAGAGAAAAAAAAGAGAGAGAGATAAATCAGAGACAGAGAAGGAGAAAGAGGTGACAGGCAGAAAGAAAGTGAGAAAAAGTGACATAAGAAGGAAAGAAAGAAAGAAAGAAAGAAAGAAAGAAAGAAAGAAAGAAAGAAAGAAAGAAGGTCGCAAAAGGAGTTTCACGTGACACGCACACACACCCGGATGCTGTGACCGTCATAAATATGAGTCAGTTGCCAAAGGTCCGAATTTTGATTCCGTGACCGTGGGGGGAGGAATGCCGCAGCGGTTGTAAATGTGAAAAATGGTCCTAAGCCACTTTTCTCGGACCCGGTGTTAACGCCAAACGGTCACTAAATGAACCGCTGTAAATCGGGGACTGCCTATACAAAGGGATCTACTGATCACCTACAAGAGTATCCGTAATCACGTCCCAAAGTCCTCATTCTCACACGTTGCTCCAAAGAGTAAGGATTCCCTTCGCCCTCCTCCCAAGTCATGAGACAATAATTAATAATAATAGTAGCAGCAGCAGTAGTAGTAGTAGTAGTAGTAGTAGTAGTA
>NW_015393345.1:4256-7156 GCF_001527695.2 Protobothrops mucrosquamatus | reverse complement strand
CCCCCCCCCCACGGACGTTGCTTGTCCGAAGTCACAAATACCAATCAGCTGCAGGGGTCCACTTAACGACGGTGGGAAGAAAAGTCGTAAAAGGAGGTGGTGGGGGGAAATCGCTTAACCAACGTCTCGCTTAGCAGCGTAAAAATTTCGGGGCTCCGTTGCGGTCGGAAGTCGAGGACTTCCTGTATTTCCTTCCAAAAAATTTAGATTTTTATTTATTTATTTATTTATTTTTGCATTTGACCCCCCGAAATTCATAGCTTTGCCGTTCAGGTTTTCTGCCCCCATTTTTTCTTCCGCCGCTAATGCGATAGATTTAAATTTTAATCAAACTCTTGACCTGCAGAAAGTGAATCCCAAAGACACACAAAAAACAAAAAAAAAGGCAAAGAAAAAAGAGGGCTGAAAGCTCTTTTGGAAAATGTAGGTTAAGTCAGAGCAGAATTTTAAAAGCGCTCCGTTAAATCGGCACCATCCATCTCCAGGATATGAGAGATTCAAAATGGAGAAGGGAGGGGAAAAATATATATATATACTCTTAAAAAGAGTCGCCAGGTTTGGAAATGTCCGTTCATTCCAGGCTTTAGACGGATTGTCCGACGGCCTTTTTTTAAAAACGGGCCTGGTAGATCCTCTGCAATCTGATTTAGGAGTTTTAAATCTTTCTTACTAGCTTAAAGCAAGTTTTGTTCTTTCCTTTCTTTCTTTCTTTCCTTCATTCCTTCCTTCTTTCCTTTCTTTTTTCCCTTCCTTCTTTTCCTTCCCTCTTTCCTTTCTTTCTCTCTTCTCTCTTCTTTTTCTTTCTTTCCTTCCTTCCTTTCCTTCCTTTCTTTCTTCCCTTCCTTCCTTTCTTCCTTCTTTCCTTTCTTTTTTTCCTTCCTTCTTTTCCTTCCCTCTTTCCTTTCTTTCTCTCTTCTCTCTTCTTTTCTTCCTTTCCTTCCTTTCCTTCCTTCTTTTCTTTCTTCCCTTCCTTCCTTCCTTCTTTCCTTTCTTTTTTTCCTTCCTTCTTTTCCTTCCCTCTTTCCTTTCTCTCTTCTCTCTTCTTTTCTTTCTTTCCTTCCTTTCTTCCCTTCCTTCCTTCCTGTCTTTCTTTCCTTCCTTTCCTTTTCTTCCTTCTTTCCTTTCCTTCCTTCCCTTTTTTCCTTCTTTCATTTCTTCCTTCTTTTCCTTCCTTTCTTTCTTTTCCTTTCTTCTTTTCCTTCCCTCTTTCCTTTCTTCCTTTCCTTTCTTCCTTCTTTCCCGTTCTTCTTTTCCCTTCCCTCTTTCCTTTCTTTCTCTCTTTCCTTCCTTCCTTTCTTCCTTCCTTCTTTCCTTTCTTTCTTTCCCTTCCTTCCTTTCCCTCTTTTTCTTTCCCTTCCCTCTTTTCCTTCTTTCCTTGCTTCCTTTCCTTTTTCTTTCTTATTACCTACAATCTTCTCCCTTCCCACCTTGCTCGCTAATCCCAAAAGGAAGAACAAACACGGGACTGTCTAATGCAGAATCTGCGTCAGAAAAAACCTGTCCGTCGTCATCCCATGCCCTGAACTGGGACATCGCTCCCATTTGACAGAAGGGAAGACTGAGGCTACGAGGAAACAGCAGCCGCCGGTCCCAGCTCCACCCGCCGAAAGAATCCGCAGCTTAACCCCAAGCTACCTAACCCAGGGTTGGTTTCTGTAAAGCCCAAGTTGCAAAACCAGAAATTAAAATCTGGGACAGCCAAACCGACAAACCGCCCACGAGAAGAGCGTTGATACCAGTTGCAAAAACAACCGATCCGCGGGATGACATGTATCCCGGTTGCATCACCTCTCGCCCTAATCCAGGCTAATCCGCCAGCAAATCAGAACGAGGAATAAACTTGGGATAATCCCGGCGGCCCGGCTCCTTCCGGCGAACTCTAACCTCCTGGGGTTAAATAATACCCAGTCCGCTGACCCACCTTTCCACCAAGGTGGAAATCTGCCTCGCCTTCTGAAGAGCGAGCAAAGGGCAACTTGCGCAGAGGTTCCCTAAAAGCTGGAGAAGACGCCAAGCCTGCTTTTAAAGGGGGACATTCACACGTGCCTCTTAAACCCCGTAATAAGCCTTGGCCTCGTGCAGGGCGGCGTGGCTGAGCTAAATTGGGGGGGGGGGGCAGATTCTGCCTTCCTTCTCAAGCCCCCCCTTGTTCTTCTCTCCCACTTCTCCCCCTCCCCCCAATCCTCCCCCCAAACCTAGCAAGGATGTCGTGCAACACCCTGCGCGCTTGGGACCCCCCCGCCCCGGGAGAAACCACGCTTAGCTTCTCCGTGGGCGCTCCCATCCCTGCAGGTTTTTAAGAAGAGGCTGGACAGTCTCTTGTCTGAGACGGTATAGATAGGTTCTCCTGCTCGAGCGGGGGGGGGGGGAAGGGGGGCTGGACTAGATGACCTCGGAGGTGCCTTCCAGCTCTTGTTATTCCGGAACGGCTGGCTTCCAGAAGTTGGGGGTGCCCTGTCCATGGAAGTTTTTAAGGAGAGATTGGTTAAGAAGAGATGGGACAGACATTTGGCTGAAATGGTGTAGGCAGGGTCTCCCGTTCGAGCAGGGGGCTGGACTAGATGACCTCTTGTTGTTCTGGAACGGCTTGCTTCCAGACGTTGTGGGGGCTCCCACCGGTGGAGGTTTTTTAAGGAGAGGTTGGTTAAGAAGAGATGGGACAGACATTTGGCTGAAGTGGTGTAGGCAGGGTCTCCCGTTTGAGCACGGGGCTGGACTAGATGACCTCCGAGGTCCCTTCCAGCTCTTGTTATTCCGGAACGGCTTGCTTCCAGAGGTTGTGGGTGCTCCCACCGGTGGAGGCTTTTAAGGAGAGATTGGTTAAGAAGAGATGGGACAGACATTTGGCTGAAATGGTGTAGGCAGGGTCTCCCGTTTGAGAAGGGGGCTGGACTAGATGA
>NW_015393345.1:0-3545 GCF_001527695.2 Protobothrops mucrosquamatus | reverse complement strand
GGTCTCCCGTTTGAGAAGGGGGCTGGACTAGATGACCTCTTGTTGTTCCGGAACGGCTTGCTTCCAGAAGTTGTGGGGGCTCCCACCGGTGGAGGTTTTTTAAGGAGAGGTTGGTTAAGAAGAGAGGGGACAGACATTTGGCTGAAGTGGTGTAGGCAGGGTCTCCCGTTCGAGCACGGGGCTGGACTAGATGACCTCCACAGCCCCTTCCAGCTCTCGTTATTCTGGCATCCTACCCCTTGCAGGTTTGATTTTGCTTGCTCACTCGCGTCACTCGTTTGGGTGGCTGACCACAGACATCGAATAAATAACTAAGTATATCCCCTTTTTTTTCCAGTCCTCCTCCTCCTCCTCCTCCTCCTCCTCCTCCTCCTCCTCCTCGCAGGTCCCTCTGCCAGCTGCAGAAAATTGGGCCAAGACTGCACCAGTTTCCCTCCCACCCTTCCAGCAAGCACGAATTCCCCGTCTCTCTCTCTCTCTCTGCAGAAGCAAAGCAAAAAGAATTATTCCCCCCCCTCCCCACAACTTTGCCAAATGGATAAAAACCCCAAATTTCTTCCTTTCTGCCTCCCTATTCTTCCTCCCTTCCCCATCCACCAGGTAGCAAGCACTCTGCACGCACGTCTTTTGCCCCTCTTGCAAAAGTGAGGCTCCCCCCCCCCAAAAAAAAGCCAGAATTCAGCTTGGCCCAACCCCAAGCCCTGATTGAATTCGGATATATATGCCTTTTGCTCAGAATAAACCACCTTCCAGCTTGGAATCTTTTATTTTAATTGGTATCTTTCATTTACGCCATTTATTGCCCATGTACGTTTATCTGCCATGTTTTTTTGGCAAAACAGAAGTTTTGCAATAGTTGGGGCCAACGTAGCTTCATTTGCAATATTGATTTGAAAATATAAACGGGTGTCTCTTATTTGAGTGCAGGTATCAGCTTATCTGCAATATTTACGGCAAATATGAGTTGATATCCTGTTGATGGCCCAAGCGTTCATTTCCTTATTTATTGAAAAGTATAAATTGCAATATTTATTGCGGATTTATCAGTGGATCTGCAATATTTACGGCCAAATATTAGTTTATTTGCAATATTTAGTGAAGATATAAATTGGTGTCTTTTATTTGTAATATTTATTGCAGAAGTTTAATCTGCAACAGTTTTGGCAAATATAAGTTGATGTCTTTGATTTACAATATTTATGGCCAATATAAGTTTATTTACTTATTTATTGAAGATATAAATTGGCATCTTTTATTTGTAATATTTATTGCAGATGTAAGTTTAATCTGCAATAGTTTTGGCAAAAATAAGTTGATGTCTTTGATTTACAATATTTATTATGGTCAATATAAGTTTATTTGCTTATTGGTTGAAAATATAAATTGGCATCTTTTATTTGTAATATTTATTGCAGAAGTAAGTTTAATCTGCAATAGTTTTGGCAAATATAAGTTGATGTCTTTGATTTACAATATTTATGGCCAATATAAGTTTATTTGCTTATTTATTAAAGATATAAATTGGCATCTTTTATTTGTAATATTTATTACAGATGTAAGTTTATCTGCAAGAGTTTTGGCAAATATAAGTTGATTTGCAACATTTATTATGGCCAATATGTTTGTTTATTTATTGAAAATATAAATTGGCGTCTTTTATTTGTAATATTTATTGCAGATGTAAGTTTAATCTGCAATAGTTTTGGCAAATATAAATTGGATGTCTTTGACTTGCAATATTTATTAGGGCCAATATAAGTTTGTTTGCAATATTTAGTGAACATATAAATTGGTGTCTTTGATTTTCAATATTTATTGCAGATATAAATTGATCTGCAATACTTATTGAAAATATATCGGTTGGTATCTTTTCTCCGCAATATTTGCAAACTGGCCCACTTTTTGCAAGAGCTGGGCGGCGCAGAAGGAGGCGAGCATAAAAATAACCCCACCGTACCACCGATTATGCCCACGTGAGGACACTCACCCAGAGTCACCCTCCAGAGTCACCCAGGGTCAAAGGTCAAGTGGAACACAACCCTTTTTAACACCAGCTGCATCCCCACAACGAAAAGTTCCTAGTTCGGTCTAACTGGCGAAGCCAGGCCTTCTGTTCAACTGTCTGCAGAGCAAACACTAAGCCAGAGATAATTTGGGGGGGGTGGGGGTGCTGGATGGCAGAGAGAGAGGAGGGGGGGATCTGAGAAAAGCAGACCCAGTTTTCAAGGGGATTGCAGGAGCTCAGCTTTGAAACCGAGAGCCTCCGTGCCACCGAGGGTTGGAAAGTCTAAGAATAATGCAGTATTTTTTTGTATTTTTTTTTTTAGCCCTGGTCAAGAAAGACTGCAAGAATCTTTGCACAGGAAGAGCTGGCTGTATCCAGCTGGAAGGGGTTGAAATTAGTGGGGGGGGGGGAGGAAGGAGGTCAGGTTGGTGGAGAAGAAAGACACATACACACACACACACACACACACAGAGAGAGAGAGAGAGAGAGAGAGAGAGAGAGAGAGAGAAGGAAAGATGGAAGAAGATGCAGAAAGAAAAAAAGAAAGAAGGAAGAGAAAGAGGGAAGGAAGGAAGGAAGAAAGAAGAGGCAGAAAGAAAAAAGGAAAGAAGGAAGAGAAAGAG
This sequence comes from Protobothrops mucrosquamatus, assembly GCF_001527695.2. Taxonomy (NCBI): domain Eukaryota; kingdom Metazoa; phylum Chordata; class Lepidosauria; order Squamata; family Viperidae; genus Protobothrops; species Protobothrops mucrosquamatus. Next base: position 917 of record NW_015393345.1, on the reverse strand, counting down.
GGAAGGAAGGAAGGAAGAAGAGGCAGAAAGAAAAAAGGAAAGAAGGAAGAGAAAGAGGGAGGAAAGGAAGGAAGGAAGGAAGGAAGGAAGAAGAGGCAGAAAGAAAAAAGGAAAGAAGGAAGAGGAAGGAAGGAAGGAAGGAAGGAAGGAGAGACAGAAAGAGAGAAAAGGAAGGACAAGAAAGATAAAGGAAAGATGGAAGAAGAGGCAGAAAGAAAAAAGGAAAGAAGAAAGAGGAAGGAAGGAAGGAAGGAAGGAAGGAAGGAAGGAAGGAAGGAAGGAAGGAAGGAAGGAAAGAAGGAGAGACCGAAAGAGAGAAAAGGAAGGAAGGACGAGAAAGATAAAGAAGGAAAGATGGAAGGCAGAAAGAAAAAAGGAAGGAAAAGAGAAGGAAAGAAGGAGGCAGAAAGGAGAAAAAAGAAAAGGGAAGGAGAGGCAGAAAGAGAAAAAAGGAAGGAAGGGAAAGAGAGAGAAAGAAGGAAAGAAGAGGCAGAAAGAAAAATGGAAGGAAGAGGAAGAAAGAAAGAAAGAAAGAAAGAAAGAAAGAAAGAGATTTTTGAGGCCAATTAGTTAAAAAACATTCAGGAGGGCTGCTCCCTGCCTAGAAACCCTGCTCCCTCCCCCCCTCAACGCCCCCCCCCACATTTCTTTCAATCTCACCCTTGCAAGATAACCCCCCCCCCTTTGTAGAAACCCAGCTGGAATTGTTCGATAAAGCCAACTCATCCCAGTCTAATTCCCAATTTATTGCCCGGATCAAGGCCCCATGGCTTGCCAAGGAATTAATCTCATGGCAAGGCAGAAGCGTCAGGAGTTTTTATTTTAATTTAATTTAATTTTATTGTTAATTTTGGTTACCATCTAGACCAACCCTGCCCCCCCCTTCCTAGGAGGGTCCTGGGGAGACAGGAGACCCT
>NW_015393344.1:26391-28089 GCF_001527695.2 Protobothrops mucrosquamatus | reverse complement strand
ATCAAACTATTGTCCCATGCAATAGCTTAAAACCCTGTATTTAAAAATGTTAACTACAGTCCCTTAGGTATTGACCATAGGGTCTCTCAGTGGCTGGAATTTTACCCAAGGTAATTGGAGCAAGTTAAGTAAATCTGTCCAAGGAAAAATGTGAACAAGAGACAAAGGACACCCTCCCCCAGCACCAATTTGAGGAGAATATTCTGCCTGATCTTTCACTCTGTAGAACCAGAGTTCATTTTAAAAAAGAAAGAAAAACAATCTGATAATAATCTCATTAAAAATAGAAATAAACTACTCCAGGACTCCTTACCCTTAATATTTTTCTTCATATTTGAAAAAAAATTGTGAAGTCACTTATGGATAAATCTGGCAAAGTTATTGCAAAATTGTTGCATTCTGTTATCTATGTTATGCTTTTATCTTGTTTGTGGTCTGGTTTGTGGCAATTATACTGAATGTAGACAGAATTACAATCCTGGCAAAGCATGTTGGTGTAGCAATTAGTAAAAATGTCCTATGAGGCAGTTTCTTATGGGTAAGCACTGTTTTTTAGCATTTATTTCTTGGTTTCACTGCTGCTAATGTCTTGCTATTTCAGTCAGTTGATGTTTGGCTTTTTGCTGATGTCTGGTGGGCTTCTCATGAAGGCCGCAAATGAACGACACGACACAAGGACTTCTCGTGATGAGAGCCTAGAGCATGTCTGGGATGAGTCGCCCAGAGCTGACTCCAAAGCCTCCTTTTATTGTGTTTAGGATAAAATGGGTGGTTACAGAAGGTAAGAAGGGGGCAGGTACATATTAACATATAGGTACGTGACAGTAAGCACACTTTACAAGCCTTGTAAATGGGGGGAGTGGGGGGAGTTTGCAAGAGGGGGTGAATGTTCTTTGTTCCTTCTTCCTCCTTCTTCATCCTTCTTCCATCCACGTGGTACAGCTGCATGGCAGCCTACACATGGACTGCAAGGGCATTATTCCCACATCTCCTCTGTTTTTGTTTTTTCAACAGGTGCGTCTGCAAGGCTTAAAAGTGATTGTTTTTCAGCTATTAGTATGTCCTTTCCTTGAGAGAATAAAAAACTTTTGCATGTCTGTAGTAGGGAAGGAAGGCATTGAATGCAACAACACAACATAATCAGAAGAATGATTATGGTCATTATTGTAGGAATCAGAGAGCGCAGCCAAGAGCCGTCCGGTAACCAGGACCATAATGCCCCCCATATGTCAATGGCATCAAGGCCGTCAGTCCTGAGGGGGTTGTTTCTGACCATGTCTTCCATGTATAATATCGTATGGGTGATATTTATTTCATAGTCATGGATGTATACACAGCAGTGAGAGTGAATCAGTGCACAAACTCCTCCCTGGGAGGCCAGAATGATGTCAAGGGCATAGCGATTCTGGAGAGCGACTTCTCTCACCTCACTCAATTCTGCATTTATCATTTCTAGCATCCTTTTTTGTTTTTTAAGCTTAAACCCAAAAGTTTTTTTGTTGCATTTCATACATGCTGGTACTATGCAGACTAAAGTTTGCCAAGTCATCTTTATCTTCTGATTCATTGGTCAGTTCGATAAATGGGTTGGCTTTAAAGGTAGTAAGTTTTCCTTCAGTTGATAACTCAGGATGGGACAGTCTGTCTCCTGTGTTGATGTCATCATGGTCAGCTTCCATAGTTAAAAGATGATATCGT
>NW_015393344.1:20819-23732 GCF_001527695.2 Protobothrops mucrosquamatus | reverse complement strand
TAGGGCCCTTTATCATCTCCTATTTTTCTCACCATTCCAAGCCCAAGCATAATGTTCTGGGTGGCCACACACACACACACATATATACATATACACAAAACACATTACACTTCAACACAAAGACATTGTCTGACAGGGTTAAACTTAACAGCTACATGAAGTTTCAAAACATTCCAATTGTTCAAAACGCATTGCAGAGAAGTGCATTTTGAGTTAATTTATGTCTTTAAATTACTCTGAAGATTCCCCTCATTATTTTTTCTACTTCAAGATAGTTTCTCTAATATTTTCTGTGTGGGGGTGTATGAGGTCTGAGAAGAAGCAAAAGAATTAGCCTCTTCAGAAGTAACTGGAAATCCAATTAAAGATGCTTTAGGAGGGAGAAGTTTTACTTGGTTGTACCCATAGGAGAGGGGGAGGAATTAGCAATTGAGAAAGGGGGGAAAGGGGGGAAGTCACAGTAAGAGGGCTAGGAGGAGCTGAAGCAGACTGATGTGGGATAGCCGAAGAACAAAGAGAACCTACAGGAAAGGCCTCTGGTGGATCTTTTTGAGTCATTTTTTGATAAGGCGGAGGTTCTGACAACTCTCCAGGTGGCAAAGTGGCATCTGTGAGTCCTTTCTCATGTAAAATGAGGCATTCAAGGACTACGCGCCATGTGGATAGAATTTTTGCAGGGGCTCTTGGACTCTCATGGAAATAGGTACCCAATTTTTTCCACGTAGTCACTTTGAGCGAGCCCTTTTCCGGATATGCCAGACATTGTTTCCAAATATAGGACAATAATTCAACAAGGTCAGATTTTGCCAAAATAGGGAGTAATTTTCCATTATTTTTTAATATAATAATTGAGGACTTGGTTAGTTCTCTAAGTTCTTGCAAGTGCACTGCTTGCGATTTAGAAAACCCTCCTCCCATACTCACGAGTAGATATTTGTCTTGTTTCAGACAATATCGTGTGCACAAGCCTCTTCCAGGCGATGAGAATGAGAGGTCCAAGGACGTATCATCTTTGGGACAATCACGTCGGGGTCACCAGTTGCTGATGTCTGGTGGGCTTCTCGTGAAGGCCACAAATGAACGACACGACACAAAGACTTCTCGTGATGAGCGCCTAGAGCATGTCTGGGATGAGTCGCCCAGAGCTGACTCCAAAGCCTCCTTTTATTGTGTTTAGGATAAAATGGGTGGTTACAGAAGGTAAGAAGGGGGCAGGTACATATTAACATATAGGTACGTGACAGTAAGCACACTTTACAAGCCTTGTAAATGGGGGGAGTGGGGGGAGTTTGCAAGAGGGGGTGAATGTTCTTTGTTCCTTCTTCCTCCTTCTTCCTCCTTCTTCCATCCATGTGGTACAGCTGCATGGCAGCCTACACATGGACTGCAAGGGCATTATTCCCACAGCTTTTTATTCATAGAAATATGGAACATCACCTGGATGGAGGTGTCTAGTGCTGCCATCTTCTGATGGATCATTTCATCATTCAATCGTCACAGTATAGTTTGGGGAAAACAGCCTATATTCATGTTTTGTGGAATAATGTTTTGTGTTTCCATTTGCTTGCAAAACAATGCCTCAGTAGTGCAAAGGGCCTTGGAGCAATGTGATCCTGTGATTGCTGGTGGTAGGAAATGAAATACTACGCCCAACAATTGGATGGTCATTTGGAAATCAGAGAAAGTAGCTTCTTTAAAACTCTCCCTGCAATCCTTCACTTTTCTTCAGAGAACTGAGGAACAGTCTTTCTGTCTATCATATATCCATCCATCCATCCATCCATCCATCCATCCATCCATCCATCCATCCATTTCTGTTGCATTATCCTATGCATGATCCTATGCATTAGCTCATCCGTTCTCTCCTAAAACAAAGAATATTTTGATAGGGATATGTGAGGCAGTTGCTGTTCCTCTAATAATGAAATCAATGAAAATGCCAATAGAATTTTAGCAGAAAAATAGTGGTAGAGAAATGAATGGAGATAATATGCTCAATATGAAAATTGAGGAGTTTTAATAGGAATAGTAAAACAGGTGTATGCGTTGAGAAGAAGCATTAAGTGATCTGATCCAACTTTTTACTGCATCAGTCTACTGAAAAGTTCTTAATAAGCTGGCTGGAAAGTTGTACTTGAGGATTTTTCTCTAGTTTCTAGATGCATTATCTACTGAATGTATTGTATGGTGGCAAAGCATGTATGTATTTCAATGCAGGCTAGCTGGCTAATAGTAGGATATTTTTTGCACTAAAGGAGGGTAATAATCAATATGGTACTGAATTGGAACAGGGAGGAAGGAAGCCAGGGTCAGATTTTATTTTTTTTAATATTGAAGCTTACTTGGGTGACTCTAAGCCAATCACTGGGTCTCGAGATTAGCTACCTCATGGAGCTATGTGAATAATTTGGGCAAATGTTGTTGGGTCCTGAACCCTTTGAAGTCATATGGGAGGCCAATGTAATATATACATACACATGCAATCAGTTCAATATATTAGCCATTTTGAATTAACCACCTGCAATCATCTACAGCCAGTTAGCCCTATTCATAGATATGATGGAACGAGTCCAATAATGGCTTTTTGTTTTGCTTTTTGGCAGAGTTGGATATAAAATATGCTTACCTTTGCAATATGTTTTACCCCTGGCCACACAGAAAACATTAAATGGATGCTGCAACTGTGGAAATGGCAGAAAATGACAGCAGGACTTCTCCAGGTTAGAGGTACAAAAACTGGACAGCACTGTCTCCCAAGCCCATTATCTGGGTGAGATAAATTTACAGAAGTCCTTGAACTCGGTCCCTGTTTGCCTCTATGTCACCTTCTGTGCTTCTACCTTGACAGCTGTGTGCAGGTTTTAGGAACAGCTTGAGATTAGAGAATTAATTAGAATTAAATTAATTCACACA
>NW_015393344.1:0-14789 GCF_001527695.2 Protobothrops mucrosquamatus | reverse complement strand
AATTGTTTAATGCAAATTTCTTTCAGGACTGGTGTTATATAGTTTCCATTAGGCTGCCCCATTTAATTGAGCAATTATGTTCTATACACATTATAGCTTCTGCACAATATACAAAGGTAGCTGTTGAGTGTATTGTAGTAATCCAATCAAAGAGGTTTTGAGGACATAGATCACTAAGACTAGGTTGTCATGATCCAGGTAGGCTCAAAATTGGTGCAGCAGCCAAAATTGTACATTGCCTCCCATTGTCTTTAAAACAATCTGAGCCTCTTGTGATATATTGGAATCAAAGGAAACCCCCAAGCTATGCATCTGTTCTTTCCACTTGTTTTTCAGGCCGGATCTATTCATAGTTTCCTCATTTTATCTGGATTAACTTTAGTTTGTTTGCCCTCATCAAGTCCCTTACAGCCTTAAGGTAAGGGAAGAGAAAGGATTCAGACAGAAAGGAGAGCAGAGTCTCATCCACATGCTGATAAAATCTTTAGCCCATGGTTTCAATTAGGGCTAGGACTAATTAATATAGGGGATTATAACTAGAAGATTGCTGCTATTATTCTTGAGTTGGAACAAAGCAAACAGGAGGAAAGAGACTGGAAGAAGAAACAGAGTGTTTACTGCAGAGAAATTTGCAATGTGAATGTGATTCAGTGTGTCCCATCAGGAAATATGAACGCTAATTAGAAAAACAGCTTTAAAATGAAGAAATGAAAATGAAGAAGGGAAAGCAATGAAAGGAAGGAAGGGATATAGAACAGAACAGAACAGAACAAAATAGAATAGAATAGAATACAGCTGGAAGGGACCTTGGAGGTCTTCTAGTCCAACCCCCTGCTCAAGCAGGAGAACCTATACCATTTCAGACAAGTGAGTGTCTAGTCTCTTCTTAAAAAATAAAAAAAATAAAAATCTAAAATATAAAAATATAAAAGTAGAGAGCCAGTTAGGAGGGGAACCAGAAAGACAAAATTGCTGACAAAAAAAGGAAAAATCTGGGACTGCAAGAAGGTTTTGGTGAGTATTCAAACAATGGAGAATGAGAATGACTGGCAGGATTGTCATGAGGAACCACCCAGTGGATTGGCTGGGGATTAATGCCAGAGGGGCCAGGGGGGAAAGCAAGGAGAGGAGAAATGGACTTAGCCACCCATACCAGGAAGAAGGAACAGAGACAGTGGAAGCAATCCAGAGGGAGAGGAATTTGTCTGGCAAGGGGATGAGTAGCAGTGGAAAGCCACAGCGATGACCTTGGGGCTCCTAAGCAGAGGCAGCAATGATTGCACAGCTGAAAGCATACTTCAAGGCTGGACAAAATTCTCCCTAATATCAGAAGGGGGGGCGGAATTCATTAAGTCTGTCAAGATTCTATTACAAAAGCCAATATCAATAAAGTAGAGTTCTATTTGGATTTGTAGCGTCTCTTTCCCAGCCTGGGCTCAAAGGGCTGATAGTAGTCTGTTACCTTTAAATGGTTGCTTTGGGAAATGCAGATTCTCTTGGGAAGATCCAGTTTCTGGAAACCTCAGAGGAGATGCTGGATCTATGAGGATAGATGAGGATAGAGATCTCCTCTCTGAGATTCAACTGGGACTGACCTTGTTAACCTTTGGAAGCTTTTGAAGATCTAGATGTGCCTTTGTGAGTTGGGAGCAGGACACTGATAAACTCATTCCTCAAGATGTAATGTTGGGTGTGATGCCCCAACTGTGTGCTATGTTTGTTTTGCTTGCTTTCATGTTTTTATGTTATTCTAGTTATTGTTGTACATTGCCACGTTTTGCATTTTTGAATGTTGGTAGCCAAATCAATAATCAGTAAGTCTCTCAAAAGGACAGAAGGGGATTCACTCCTTAAGTTTCATAGGGCTGCTTAAACAAATTCTTTTGAAAGCACATAGAAGGAGCTGTGGGAATGACCTTGGGAGACTGGGCAAAGAGATGCTGCCAAAGGAACAGTCAAATAAGAGACAATACAGAGGCAGCTGAATAGTGGGCAGGGCAAGAGGCTCAGAAAAGACCCTGCCTAGTTTCTGGGGCTATGAAGAAGACAGAGGGAGAATTGTACTTTCAGATTTGCAAGATTCTGTCAATGTGGCTTAACAATAATGTAGAATTAGCTTATCTGATGATATTTCCTATTTGGTTTGCTCTGCAAGGCTGTCACTGTATTATGTTTTTTTTTTGTTCAACTATTTTAAGCCTTCCAACTCATTTTCTATGGTTCACCCTAATATTTTGTATAAGTATTATGTTATCCAGCAAGCCAACTCACTGAATGCCATATAGACCGGTAGATTTCTGGAACCTGATTGCTGGACTGCATAGTCAGTGCACCAAGACTTCTCATGCTAAGCAGCACCACTCTTTAGGAATCTCTCCCACCCTCATAGTCCATGCCCTCTGTGGTGGTTCTGGGCTCCCTGTAGGCACAGCAGTTGGAAGACAAGGCTTTGCCAAGGAAAATGGGCCGGGAAGCTAGGCTGCCTAAGGAAATGAGGGTGCTGGCAGATACAGAGGAAGGCTGTGTTTGGCCGTCCTCCTGGGATACTCCCTCTACTAGTCAAAGAATGGGAAATGTAGCAAGTCAGCAAGATATTCCTGCTAGGTAAAGATGGAAAGGAAGACTCTGTTGTGCAAAGAGAGAGAGAAGAGGAATGAAACAGATTAGAACACAACCAAAGAAATCTCTCTCTGCTCAGCAAGGACAGAGAAGAAAAAGGATTTGAGCAGCTCTTAGTGGAATGGGTTTCTGAGATTATCATCCTGGATATGGTCTTGAAAAAATATTACATTTAAATTTATTACAACCCACTAATAAAACCAAATATTGGTGTTCTGGTTAATGGATATCACTGTCAGCTAAGTGGCCAAAGCAAAATGACAGTTTCATAAGTACCTCTGCTTCCTACTAACATTTTTTCAAAATTAGTGCATACCATGATATTCTTAATTTTGTTCATGTGATTTACTGGGGACTTATATATTAATCTATGAAAAGGCTTCAGCATTGCTGCATTCTCTCAGGCTAATTAACTAGTCCTTATGCAGCACTTGTGATGATTTGAATTTGAGACCTCTGATCTAGATAATTGGCCTCTTTTGAGCCTACACACAGCTGGATTCCCTCCTGCCCAATGCTTGTCTGGGAAAGAAATACAGCTCCATACAAATCTTTAGGTGTTCCCAAGTCAAGGGGTCTGTTTCAATGAATCCCTAAGTCACGGGTGTCGAACTCGTCATGTCATGTGACGTGTCGCGACATATCACAACTTTTTTTGCATTGCCAGAGCTGGGGTGGGCGTGGCCTCCATATGATGCAACCGGCCTGTGGGCCGGCAATTTGACACCCCTGCCCCAAGTAAACAAAAGCTGACACAACATCTACATGGTGCAAAGTCAAACTTGGAATACTTCTGAAAATTTGAATGTAGACTTAGTATTTATGTAAACTCATCTGCAGATTCAAAATAAGCAAACAGTGAATATGATAGGTACTATCTAAAACAGACATTCAAACTTGCAACGTCACATGACATTATGCGATGTTTCGGAGCTTTTCCCCCATTGCTGGCAATGGGGTGGGTGTGGTTTTGTTGTGGGCCGGCAGTTTGACACCCCTGACCTAAAATATGCACTATCTAAAAGAGCCCCACACCTTTACTGTCTTTATGACGGTGAGTGCAATTCCCTCATATAAAGAAGCATTGACTATTCTCTGTTGGATTTTAATAGCCATGTTAAGACAACATAGCCACCTAAGCTATAAGTGAGAAGTACATCTGCTTTCAAGGGAGGAAACCCCAAGATGATCTTCAATTCCTGTCACAAAACTAGCTGGACTGATGTCTGTGAATAAAGCAATTGAACCTAACCTTGCTTTAATTATTTGCCCTTAAGAAAGGATCCATCTTTAATGTTAAATACAGGATACTAAGTTGTAGGATTGGCTTTTAAATGATTGAAAGCTGTCTTTTTCATGATTTCTGTTGCAGCCCTTAAGTAGATGCCAGAATCATGAACAGCAGACACAAATATGTTGTTAAGAACATTCTACAGACTGACAAGTGGCAACAGAAAGAGCTTGGAATAGCAGCCCAGTGAAGACATTTTGATTTTGTGAGTGCTTTTCTCACCTTGTCTTAGATATGATGAGAGGCTTTTGCATGAAACTAAATCCTTCTTCTATGGCTGATTTCCCAGGTGCAATTTTGCTTTTACACATATCAATTAACTGTGGGTCAGAATGGGAGATGTTGGCCTTCAAAGCATCTCTCTTACAAACACCCTCAGCATTTAATGAATCTGAGCGGAGGGAGCTCTTGTCAGGTCAAGCGCATTAACTTCCTAGCCTGAGATCTAGGATTTTCTGGTAGGCTCCAAAAGGCCTCTTAACATATTCTACTCTGGAAAAAAATCTTTTTAGTTTTAATCTTGGGTCAATGAAACACTGTTGTATGGACTATTTCATGCAACTCTTAAAACAGGGGTCTTCAAACTTGCCCCTTTTATGACTTGTGGACTTCAACTCCCAGAATTCCTCAGCCAGCGTAAAATCCACAGGTCATAAAAGGGCCAAGTTTGAAGTCCCCTGTATTAAAACATTGAAATGAACCAAATTAATATTTTTCAAGTATTTTGGTGTATTGTATTGGTTTTATGAAAGTCTTAAAGCAGCATGTATTGTCTTCACTGCATTTTTAAAATATATTTCTGGCATGTGGCATGTCATGTGTATTCACTGGTAAACTTTTTTTTTGATAGTTGATGATTCAAGACCCATTTCAAGTATGGGAAAGGACTTCAGCACAACTAGGTAATTATAGGCTAGAGTCGCTAGACTATCTCAGCTTAAAATACTGTATGCTACACATAGACATTCACAAACACACACTCCATTCCTGAATGTTGAATGTTAATTGCTGCAAGTTGGATTCCTTCTCATTTGCTATTAAAATATACTTTCTTTTTTAATTTCAGTGTTCTATTAAGGAGCCCAATGGGCCAACATCTAGATGTATTAAGAGTCCAAGTTCCATCTCCTCAATCAACATTGTTAATGATGAGTATGATCATGCAAAATGTCGAGAAGTTCTCAGGTTGGGGAAGACCTCTCAGTGAACTGGATACCCCAATACACATTCATATCTGCAGAAGAAGATGCAAGTGGTATTGAAAATTGCCAAATGTGCAGAATTAGAACATCTGCTACTGTTAGGCAGCATGAACAATGATTTGAAGGCATGGGACTTCAGGGCATCAGATTTGGAAATGGTAATGTGCATCATGCTTTAACAAATTTTCTCTAAACAGGGTCAAATTAAATCAGTCCAGGACAAAGAATATTCTCTATGTTAATCCCCTGCAGTGGGAAAACAGTGAAACTCCATTAGTGACTCTGTGTACCTATTTCTCTCTAGGGAATCGCTCTCTTGCATTTGAATTAGATTCAGGCTTTGTCATTCTCTTCTTCCCCATAGGAGTTTTTTTTTTTTTTAAAACAGTAATTATTTTTAGAAAGTTCAAACATACTTTACAGCAGTAGACAAACAACATTTTTTTAAAAAGAAAAAAGCACACCAGCTTTATGTTCCTAAGGTACAAAATTCATGAATACATTGGCTGACGCTAAGGGTCAAAAATTGTTCCTTTTCAAAGTCCTATACTTTTTATTTGCACAATGCTGTAGAAATGAATTGATTTCTTTGTCAAAATATGAAATAGCTCCATTTGACAGAGAGGTAAAGTGAGGTAGAAGTGGAGGGCTATTATTGAGGGGGCTGACTCATTAAGTACCAGGCAAAGTTGCCTTCACATTCAAGAGGTTACTGTGGGGGATAAATCCAGGAATATCAAAGCATTGTTAGAAAAGCAAAGATGTCAAGAATAGAAGTAAGCAGAGAAATAAAGTAATTAAAAATAATTGTCATGCATTCCACAGTAACCTTTGATATCAAAAGGCAATCATCTTTGCCTTTCCTTCTCTTTCCCCCTCCCTTTTCAGAATAAGGTTTGTTTTTGAGGCAACTTTTTTTTTTTTTGCTTGCACAGGTCAACATTTTACACAGATTTTTTTAGCTCTCTGTTCTTTTCCCTGCTTCTTCTTTTTTTATCACTGTATCTCTTCAGAAGAAAGAGGTAAGCTTTCATTTTCTTTCATTGGGTTAAAAGTAGTAGTGTAAGTTTCAAATATTAAATAATTCATTTATCACATCTTTGCTGTATGTTAATCTTAAACTCCACAGCCTGGAGTTTGATCCTGACGGACTCAAGATTGACTTAGACTTCCATCCTTCTGAGGGTGGTAAAATGAGGACCCAGATTGTTGGCGGCTGCCCAACTGCTCAGATAATGCTATAAAGCACTGTGGGGCAGTATATAAGTCTAAGTGCTATTGCTCAAGGCTGTATTCATTCATACTGATTGAACCTAACACTTGGTATTTTCTAAGTTATGTTAACATCTCAAGAGTTAAAAGTTCAGATTAAAACAAAGGAAAGGGGAGGGGTATTTCGGACTTAGGTTCAACAAAGCCCTTTAACACATTCCACAGCTGTGAAAAGCCTGACTCTAGGAAAGGTGTGAATTTTTGGCATATCAGCTATTTGTTTCTGATAATTAACAACAAATATTTTTCCTGCATATTTACTGTCATCTTGTAGATGTGGATGGATATTGTGGCTTAATATTCTTGGAGCTGAGAACTGTTTGGATCAAATGACAATTCTACCAAGGACTTATTAGTTGGATTCAGATGAAATACTCTTAGCGATATTTGCAATATTTGGTATAATATTTGGCTACTCTGATTCTGCGCAGCAGCATGATGGCCTAGAGGTGAGGATACTCGCCTCCTACTTGGAAGGTTGAGACTTTAATCCTAGGCAGTGACAGATGTTTCTCTATCAGGGTGCAAAGAGAAAATATCTGCTGCAAACTCCACGTAGGAGTCAGGAAGGGCATCCAGCCAGTAAACGCTCAGCTAAAAAAAAAAAAAAGGCTACTCTGAGCCTGCTGTAATGAGGACTCTGTAAGGAAATCTATTGAGCAAAACAGGTCAATTTTTTTCCTCTCCCCTTCAGACAACATGAACTTTATTGCTTATCTTCTCAGGCATCTGGGTTGCATGTTCAAGTAAGTCTCAATTAGTGGAGTTAATGAATCTCATGAAATGCTTGCCTTATTCAAATTGACCCTAATCGAAGTGATATTTCTATGGAAGATAGGGTAAATGGTTTCAACGTGGTGGAACTAGGCAATGAGAAAATTTAAACATGACTTCTGGTTTGCCATCACGGCTGCTGCGGACGCTGGAAGGCGAGCTCTGTCTTCTACGTTTGGTTTCGCTCCACTGGGGGACCCTGGAAAGGGTCAAAAGTTGCCCTGTAGGGGCGACGAGCAAGGAGGGGACCCCTGCTTGATCACAGGAGGGCCCTTCCACTCGATACGGGGCAGCCCTCCAAACCAGCGGAGGAAAGACCGGCCATAGTAATATGGCCCATCACTAGGCTGCAGACAGCCAAAGTCAAACTTACCACCAAGCATTTCGAAAGCAATGCGGATGAAACTGGGTGAGATCCAATCTTTTCTTTACCCTAAGTACTTCGTTTTCTTGTAAAAGCTGCCTGAAGTATCTTTCTCGCTGTGAGGAGAGAGGGAAGGGAATTTCTATTCCACCTTCTAAGAATAGCGGCGACTGACTACCTAGGGGAATTAAAGCACTAAAAGAACAACTTTAATCTAATTGGATTTATGTGTTCCTGAAACTTGGGGACCAAAATTTTCCCTATTTTTATTGGAGACTTTTGCTTTTATTTACAAAAAAGAAATAAAATTGGAAAAAGGATTATACAAATTTTGGACTTAAAAAGCCTTAAAAGGCATCGGTGACATCTTGTGGCAAAAGTTGGTATTACAACTTGATATTTCCTAAAAGAGACTTGGCTCGAAGCCCAGACCTTAGATAAGACTCTTCTGACCTTGGCACCACCTGTGAGAAACTCAGCTGTAAGAGAACAGCTGGGCAGCATTACTGGCCTACTTGAACTGTGAATGTAAACCTTTACTGACTTTCAGAGTTATTTAAGGAATATTGGTTACTATATGAGACCATAAAATCTTGCTTGACAAATGATTTCTGCTATAAAGACTATTTATAAACACATGAAAGAGGTGGATGAAGACCAGGAAAAGATCCTTTCCATGTTGAAAGCAATACATGAAACCATTCTTTCAGCTTGTGATAAAATAAGACCTAACATAAAAGATCAAGACGCCAGCTTAGATATACAAACCCAAACTTAGACTACAACCAAAGAACTAACAACGCAGAAGATAACAGAAGAAGTAGAACAATCAAATATTAAGACAAAGGACTCAATTGACCAACAAATACAGTTAATGGAAAATCCAGAAAAGGGAATGACAACACTGAAAATGGAAAAGACTTTCTATATAAATCAGAAGAAATTTGAGAAAGAAGAACAGATTGAATGGAAGATAAACTTATTAGGGCAATCATGGGGAATTGGAATAATAGGGAGACAATGAATGCAAATGGGCTAGTTCTTCCAAAAAATGGCAATTAAATGGTCTCCTTTATTTCAAATAACATATATAATAATAGAAGGAGATCTATTTGACGATCTAAAAGCACTGATATGGAAGCCTAGTTAGCAAAGGAAGAAAGCCAGAATAAGGCTGAAGAAAATTGGGGTTTTGATTTATTAGAGGAGATTTCATATTATTAATTAGAGGGTTAAAGGGAGAAGTTGAGATAAGGGAAATTCTGGTCATTAGATTTAAACTATTTGGAAATTAGTTGAAAATAAGGATTTTATCTGTTTAATATTTAAAAATTAGACCTAAAAGAAAAAAATAATTATTATGAATATGTTTGATTTATTGATTAACCCAGGTAATATATATAATGGTTTTGATTTATTAAAAGGGATATTGTATTATTAAGTAGATGATTTAATATGGTGGGAAATAGATAACTTTTAGGAAATAGAACAAGATTATATTCCAATAGATAAAATGTGTATTTTGGATATTAGATTCTGTTATGAATTGAGATAAAGGAAATTTTGGTTACCTAAAGCCTGAAAATGATAAATTAAAGGTTAAATTGAAATATTGATGGGAAACTAAAAATTGGGGAAAAATTAATAACAAGATATGGATTGTTTATAAAGATTGAATGTAAAAAATAATTAAGATATGTATAAGCTAAAGTTTATTGATAAATGTAATAATGTTTTTACTGAGTTGATATAATAAGAACTATATTAGCTTAAATATGAGACAGTAAATGTTAAGGGAAAAAGAGAGGAAATATTTGATGTTGTAACTTGAGATTTGTACTAAAGATTTTGTTATTGAACTATTGATTAACTCAGCCACTACGTTGCTTTTTAAATACTTAAATGTAAAATTGGAAAATTAATAAAATATTATAAAAAAGAGAAAATTTAAACATAATTTTATATGTAAATTAATGAAGTATTAAGTAAAAGATAAAAAAGAATATACTTACAATTTAAATATATGGTTGACAAAGTCACAAAGTAGTTACAGAAAGCAAAATAAAAATAAAAAAAATCTAACAATTGGTCCTAAAGGTAAGCTTACACTGATAAAAACATCTTTATTGTTTCTCAAAATATTTTAGCACAGGTAGAATGAACTATTCTTTATTTAAAACGTTATACATGTGCAGAGTGCTTTATCCATATCTCAGAGAATTTGCATGCTTCCATCAAGGTTAGGGTCAGCATCCATAATTTTTTGCTTCATGACTTCTACAGCTCATAAGATATCTTTACATTCCTTGAGAGTGAACTCCTTTGCTTGCATATTACTATTTTCCTCTCACAGAATCTTCTTTTTCTCCATTTTGCTCACAGGAAGAGTAGCAGTGTCTAAAACCCCAACCAGAACTGTCCATGTGCTAACCTCAGTTGTGCTTGCCTTAGCCTTGCGTGAACTGAACTTTGGGTTGCATTAAATGCAAGGCATCATTAATTCACAAACTGAATATCGCATTATGCAAACTTGCCGTAATTGAGATCCATCTGATTTGGCCATGTGATTGCAGGCTTGCTTGCCTGGCCTACGTAAACCCCAGATACAGAAGTCTGAGTGAATGTGTGGGAGGGGAGGGAAGGGCTTTAGTGAATAGGGTATGCACTTTTGCTGCATATCTCTGTTTTTCAGTGAACTTAAACACGCACACGTACACACATCTCCCATGCTGCACTCTCTTCCCATTTAGATCAGCAAGGAGGCATCTTATCTTTTATCTTCTCCCCTTACATTATTACTAATATGGGCACTATCAAATATTGACTGTAACTTTATGCAACCTGATATGTCCCTGTACCATACTTGGAATATTGCACCCAGTTTTGGTGACTACAATATAAAAAAGATGTTAAGACTCTAGAAAGAAAGAAGAGAACAGTCACAAAGATGATTAGGGGATGGGAAGCTAAAACATATGAAGAATGGTTGCAGGAATTGGGTATGTGTAGTTTAACGAAAAAAGGATTAGGGGTGACATGATAACAGTGTTCCAATTTCTAAGGGGCTGCCACAAAGAAGAGACGGTCAACCTATTCTCCAAAGCAACTGAAGGCAGAACAAGAAGCAATGGATGGAAAATAATCAAAGAAAGAATCAATCTAGAACTAAGCAGACATTTCCAAACAATTAGAACAATTAGTGGTATCATTTATCTCAAGAAGTCATGGGTGCTCCAACACTGGATGATTTTAAGACGAGATTGGACAACCATTTATCTGAAATGGTATAGGGTTTCTTGCTTGAGCAGGGAGTTGAACTAGAAGACCTCCAAGGTCCCTTCCAACTCTGTTATTCTGTATATTGCAATAGAGATCTTATTTGCAACCAACCTGGACTATCTTGGGCAGAAGTGGTGGGAAATGTATCAAGCACAACAGCAAAATTCCAAAGAAAGGTGGGCTCTGCTCCTGGATTGCCAAGACCATGTTTATACCGTTTATACTGTTAGGTTGTTTTCCAGCACTGGGAAATTTTGTTTCCAATTTCTATGCATTATTATAAAGCATTACTAGATTTTATAATACATATACATATATATTACTAGAATTTATAATGCATATACAACATCAGAGCATTTGAAATTTTGTAGAATCATTAAGTATTCTGCCCAAACATGCTTACAGATCAACTTTTTACATTGGAAGGAGGAAAGGAAAAGAAGAAGTAAGAGTGAAGCACAACAGAGAATGCAGAGTAGGAGTAAAGCAGGAACTTTAAAGATGTGAGTAAAGACTCCTCCCCCGAGATGCACAAGGTATTGGAAGGGTGGGGGAAAAGCCTTTAAAGAAGCTGATGAAGTTTACATAGGCAGAATGAATATGCTATCAAATTTTAGTCGGGGCTTTAATCCTTGTTTTGCTTGTACAAGCCTGAATAGGCTAAGCTGTGGTTTAAAAAAATGAAGCAAACTTTCAGTTGCACTATCATGGCTACTAGTTCATCTTTTTTGACCACAGTTTGCAGATATCCCTGCTGCAGTAGGCAGTTGTGTTACTGCAAAGTTTGAGAATTGCGAACTATTCTTTTTCTTGATTATTAGTTGTTGTTTTATCTTTCTATTTAAAAATTAATAACGTTATTAAACTTTAATGATCAAAAGTAAGTGGTACTTTTATTTCTAAAAGTATGTGGCAGTTATTATTTTTTTTTGCTTATCCCTATCCCCTGAATAAAACCATTATTTTTATTCATGAGGTTAGGGCATCGGATAAACTCCTTTTATTATTTGAAAAGATTGTGGGATGGCACAGTATGAGAATCTCTGTAGTAAGAAATGAATGTAAGTTAATGTCACTATGGAATTTATTTCATTTGTTAGAATGAATATATTGCCTTAAAGAGCTCAAGACAGCTTAAATGGGGATCATTTTATCACTATGACAACAAACTTGTTAAGTAGACTGTGATGAAAAAAAAATGACTGGACAAAACTCTTCCATTAAATCCCCTTGGTTGACAGTTGATATAATCCAAAGTTTTCCTCACCCTATTTCAATACTTTAGCCCAGTGTTGCTGAACCTCAGTAACTTTAAGATGTGTGGACTTCAAGTCCCAATTTCCCCAGTCAGTGTGTTTAAATGTGGTAAGGTTGAGAAACATTGCCTTAAAGACTCTAAGGGAGGGGGGGGGGAAATAGCCTGAAAAATAATTGGGCATTATTTGCACTAGAAGCATCTGATTGCGAGAATAGAAGCTTGTAGAATGTTTAATGTTATTTGTAAATGATGCTGGGGATGGTTCAAACACTGTATTTGACACATTTAATGTTTTGCACTTTCCATTTCCCCAAGTGGTTAGCTGTTTCAGAAGTAGTCACGCAGGTCAATTCCTTTGCAATGAAAGAATAACAGAGATCTATAGCGTCCTGCTGTAAAACTGTTGGTTGAAAAGCATACCCAGTTTGAGAAGATAAGAAGCACTCTGAAAACAGTATCAAGTATCCCCTAGTTCGAAAAGCTGCTTCTTCCAGCCAGAGATGTGTTTGCAGTCTTCTATGCTTAGTGCCAAGCTAAAACCCAGTTGCCCACTAGATAGATGAATTTTCACCGTTGTTCCAATGGATAAAAATGGCTATATGCCACCAAAGGCTCTTATGCATAGGAAACTGATTAAAGGGCAGGAAGCTGGGAATACAAATAACTTCTTCCAATTGAGTGATATAAATATGAGTCCTTATGAGGGTCAAGTTCCACCCTATACAGCACTATATATAGAGAGAACCAATTGCCGTTAGCAAAAAGCATGTTAGCTGGGTCTAATAGCTGAGTATATTTTCAAACAGATTACAGTTCTTTATCTCCAGGACTACAGCAAACAACAATCTTCATTTTGCCAATGCTGCTTTTATCCTTGGATCAAAAAGCAGAGCTAGACATTTAATCAGTTAATTTGCTGCGTAATAATTAGTTTGCAAGCATCCTAACAGAAGAACACAGCAAACCATCTTGTGGTATCTTAAAGGCTAATGCATTAATTATGTTAAAAGCTTTTTTCATGGACTGCACGAAATGTTATGCTAATTTACAGGTATGGGTATACGGTTTAAATATGTGATCTCACTGCTCACAATTGCTTATAAATACATGTAATTTAGCACAATAAATCTTACAGCTGAGGAAGTGGTTTCTATATCATGGCATCTATATACTACTCAAACCTTCCTCTGTCTGTAACGTTCAAATAATGCATCATAGTATAAAAATGTTCGAATCAAATTGCCTCAAATCTGTTAATTTAAAGAATGCATTCTAAATCCAGGATCCATTATTCCTATGTAATTGCAATTTCAAGAATCTTCACACAGGATCACTCACAAGAAAGATACATTTCGGTTTGGAGAAGATGGATAGATTATATTCAGAATAAATATGAGACTAAAAAGTTCCATTTAGCCTATGAGTAAATTTTAGAGTATTATTAGTATTAATAGTTTATTATAGTGAAATTTTTATTAGTTTTAATTATATGATATTATTATTACTTTTAGTATTAGTATTGTTTAACAATATGGATATTCTATTGTTTAATAATTAGGATACTAATTTGTTTATGTTTTAATTATTATTATTATNATTATTATTATATTTATGTTAAAGGGGAGTTAAAGCGCATTATGGACTTGGTTATTTATATAGTTGGTTAATGTTAGTTAGATTATGATTATTATATTTGTAACCCTGTATTCAGCTCTGGGAAGTGGGGGAGGGAGAGGGGGGGTTAGGGTGGGTTGGTTTTGGGGTTTATATTGTAACTTTTATAAAACTTTTCAATTAAAAAAAAAAAGAATTTCACACCAGTTGTATTTATAAAATTGTGACTGCCCAGCATTGCCACAGTTAGCCACAG
The DNA here is from genome assembly GCF_001527695.2 of Protobothrops mucrosquamatus. NCBI lineage: Eukaryota > Metazoa > Chordata > Lepidosauria > Squamata > Viperidae > Protobothrops > Protobothrops mucrosquamatus. The sequence continues at coordinate 860 of NW_015393344.1, read as the reverse complement.
TCACATGATCATGATTTCCGACTACAGTTCCCAGAAACCCGTAGGTTGCATGGTACAAGGGAAAATGTAAAGGACATATCCCTATCCTCTTTCCTCCTTTCTCTGGTCCCTGTGCCCAATTGACTGGCAGCAAGCCCTGAGAAGTGAGTAGCAATAAGTTGCTTTGGAACTGAGGCTTAAATCTAAAATCACTTAATCATGGTGGGTGGCAAGGGAGCGATGGGGGGGGGGCGACTCGGATGCTTGCTGGTGGGGTAGGGCTGTCTGGGGAGGGGCACTGGTGGTTGATGCATGAGTCTTCTTCCTCCCTGGAGGGAGGGGGGCCTTATGCTGGGTTGGGAAGCAGGATGAAGCTTTCTTTGCAGTGTGTGGCTCCCTTTATTCTTCTCCACTCACCAAAGTAGCAGGCTGTTCCATAGTTTAGCTGAAGAGGGAGAGGCTTCACTGGGGCTCTGCTAAGGATCATGAGGGGAGGGGAAATGGCATTAGCCTATATTATATATGGAAAGAAGGTTGGGTTGTCTTGTATTCCCCAATAAATGTCTTGCAACAAAAACCAACTTTTTTTTTTTGCTCTGAGGTAGTATTGCTATTCCTATGGAGTTCAATATGATTATAGCTGTTCCTGTAATTGTGAATGGAAGCAATTCTCTTTTTCAAAAAACAAAAGTGCAAGGAAGCCTGTATTCATTTTAAACTTTCTCATAGATTCCCAGTATGGAGAGCTTAGAGGAGAAGGAGAAACCAGGGATCAGTTCCTTCCCCAATTTCCTCTCCACTAAGGAATTATAATTACAGTAAAAAGGCTGCCATGAGAGATGAGGAGGCTTGTACTCACCACGGATGAGCTGTACTGTAAT
>NW_015393343.1:11861-14789 GCF_001527695.2 Protobothrops mucrosquamatus | reverse complement strand
AAAGGCTGAGCGACAAAGAATTGAGGCCTTTGAACTATGGTGCTGGAGAAGACTCCTGCGAGTCCCCTGGACTGCAAGGTGTTCAACCCGGTCAGTCCTAGAAGAGATCAACCCCGACTGCTCTTTAGAAGGCCAGATCCTGAAGTTGAAACTCAAATACTTTGGCCACCTAATGAGAAGGAAGGACTCACTGGAGAAGGGCCTAATGCTGGGAAAGATTGAGGGCAATAGAAGAAGGGGACGACAGAGAATGAGGTGGCTGGATGGAGTCACAGTATACCAAACCATGCTAGCTTCAAAATATTAGATTAAAAAAGAATAGATTGCCAGACACCATCTACAAAATGGCAATTACCTTAATTTCCTCCTAACAGAAGCTGTTATTGGATTATTAACCATCAGTCAGTTAATCCATGCTGTGGCATGCTGTAAAGAAAGCAGCTTTAATTAATGTTCTTTTTCATGTTTGTAGCTGAGATCAATAATAGCCTTGCGAATTGTCTTAAATAATAGGGAAAAGCCTGAACCCTAATTAAGAACGTAGCTATATTTCTCATTGTCTTCTCTGTTAACACAGGAATTCTTCTAAGTCTACTTTTAATACCAGTGCAAAAGTCTGCAACAAACTGCACTCACACATGTACACAACCATACCTACTCAAGCCTTTCCTGCTGAAATTCAATTGTTTCATTTCCTGAGAATGAAATTAAGGAATGCATTCATCTTGTTGGGTCTGCTGCATCACAAAATGTTCCTTCTCTTTATTAAGCATTCTTCTTGATGTGTCAAGAAACACCAAACCAAGGCTTTCAAAAAATGGGCCACAGAGCATCACTTATTTTCATGTTTAATGATGCTGTATGCAATTGAGTTCATAGCATCCTAACTCAAAGGAAAAGGCATTGGAGGTCCAATGAAGCCAAAGGAGAGAAAAAATTGAGATGTTAAATGTTTTGACTGGATCCTATATTCTTCCTTTCATTGGAAGAGCTGACACTATTGCCAGTGTCATGGCAAGCCATGTCTATTAAAGAAGGCAGAGCATCAGTCTAACCAGTTTGATTCCCTAGCAAAGCTGTTATTACTATTACTCAACAACAGCATCTGCTGGGGAGTTAGGGCTGAGGTCAAAATCAACAAGATGATGGGCAGGGCACCATAGCGAAAGCCCTTGGAGTGTCCCAAAGTTGTTGTTTTTTTTCAAAAGGCAACTAGATTTTGTTTTTTCTTGAAGATGTTTCTCTTCTTATCAAAAAAGTTTCTTCAGTTCTGATTGAATGGTGGAGGAGGGAAGGATTTATATTCCTTGCAATCATCTGGTTATTAGCACTCTTTCTGAGAGTTGTTGAGGCCACTTGGAGATTTATCTGTGCCCTCAGAGTCACCTGAAAGCAGTTCCAAAAAGGTTCCACACCCATTTGCACTATTCAGGTGACCCTGAAGGCACAGATAAACCTCCAAGTGGCCTCAACAACTTTCAGAAAGAGTGCTAACGACTAGATGACTTCAAGGAATACAAATCCTTCCATCCTCTACCATTCAGTCAGAACTGAAGAAGCTTCTTGGATGAGAAGCAAAATGGCTTCAAGGAAAAACAAAGTCCACTTGCTGTTTGAAAAGGCATCTTTGGGACAATCATGACCTGGATGACTGAGAATCTCCATGGACATTTTGTAGGAGTGCACATTCAAAGGGGGCAGGGTTTGCATTATGAAGCTCTGCTCATCATCTTGCTGGTTTTTATAACCGCACCCAAGGGCACTGCTCTGAAAGTCTAGCATGCCATTGTAAACCACCCAAGTAGCAAACATTGTACATAGGTTGATGCTGGCTTTATAGCCATTTTCTCTCCATTTCTATCTACAGTATTTGTTCACAGCCATATATTACAAATGGGAAAAAAATGTGATCTTAACAACATATATGTTGATTCCCACTAGGACACATCAGCATTTTAATATTGTATCTATATCTGAAATCATCTTTTCTCCAATAGAAGAGAATATATGTACTCAAGATTGAACTGTAATGTCTTTGGTGTCCTCTGAGGTTGGTTGGTTTGCTTGCAGATGTTTCATCACCCAGTCAGGTAACATCATCAGTGCTAGTGAGTGTGAGGTCTGCTTTCTGTTTATATATAGTAGGTTGCCCTGTCAATGTAGACCAGGGCCTAATTTTTTCCTTGGTAACTCCTTTATTAAGTATTGTTTACTGCTGGATCATTTGGTGTTAATCCCTGCTTATCTGGATGCAGGATGCTGAAGAGAATGTGTTCTACTTTTCTTGTTCCCTTCTAAGTTTTTTTTATTGTTTCTTTTGAATTGTGTGCATATGTGATCTATCTCAATGTGTCTATTAATGGCTGATTTGTCTGAATGTCAAACTTTCAGGAATTTCCTAGTGTTTTTGGATTTAGATTGGTCTATGATGCTCAGAGTTGCCCAGTAGAAATGATGTTTGTCTTTGTCCGTGTGTTGTGAGATTAAGGAGCTTTCATCATGTTCCTGATTGCTAGTTGGTGTTCATGGATGCACTCTGCTAGTATTCTGTCTATCTGTCCTACTTAGCAACTGTTATTGTTCTTATAATCCTAACTAATAGACTATTATAATGGCATGGCATCACCATAGCACACAAACCAACTAAAGTTCTATAAAAAACTTAACTGGCCTTTATTTGATAATAGACATTTTGAATCTACCATAGATTTTTGCACTGAAGTACTGGCGGCTGGTACTGGCGGCTCGGGAGGGTACACGAGCCTGGCTTCAGGGAATCGTTAACGCTTCTTTGGGGGAGGGTGCCTTTCCCACGGCCCTTAAAGAGGCGGTGGTGAGGCCCCTCCTTAAGAAGCCTTCCCTGAACCCAGATGTATTGGCCAACTATCGTCCAGTCTCCAACCTTCGCTTTGTGGCGAAGGTTGTTGA